>NC_045972.1:6173718-6430211 GCF_010909765.2 Amblyraja radiata | reverse complement strand
TCAGGCTGCTGGTGAAGTGGCGGAAGTTCCAGCTGGTTGCGAAAACCCTAAACTCGGAGCTCGTGAATTGGCTGCCGTTGTCCGACGGCAGGCTGGCCGGGGTGCCAAAGGTAGAGAAATGGCGGCGCAGCTTATCGACAACGGCCGAAGAGGTGAGGGAATGCAGCTGGTCAACCTTGAACCAGTCGGAGTTGGAGTCGACAAGTGTTAGGAAGTGTTTGCCTCGCCACTCGAAAATGTCAGTGGCAACCGCCATCCGGGGCAGTTCGGGTGCAGCCTGCTGCAGAAGCGGCTGTCGTTGCTGGTGGGGGGCGAGGCTGTTGCAGGTGGAACACGAGGAGACCCTCTCCCGGATGTATTGAGCCATACCAGGCCAGTAGAACTGGCTCTGGGCGTGAGACAAGGTGGCTTCGGTCCCAGGATGACCGTTATGAGCGGCCTGAAAATAGTGGTCGTGCAGAGCAGCAGGCACTACCACCTTGTGTCCTTTCACGACCACGCCGTCGTGGAGTACAAGCTCATCACGGACCAGGAAGTAGGGCACGGCGCCAGCCGGTAGAGCGGAACGACGGTCGGGCCAGCCCTGCTGGATGATGGCAGCAAGCTGTTGCAGGGCAGGATCATCGGCAGTGTGCTCGACCAGGGACTTCATCTGCTGTGAAGGGACAATGTTGACATTGAGCACCATCAGGTCAGACATTTCATAGGGGTGGCGATCGGTGGATGTTAGCGGGGCGCGGGATAACGTGTCGGCCACGAACATGTCTTTGCCTTTTCGGAAAACGACATTGAAAGTGAAACGCTGGAGCTGCAGCATCATGCGCTGCAGTCGGGATGAGGCAACATGGATCGACTTGTTGAAGATGGTGACAAGCGGCTGGTGATCTGTTTCAATGGTGAAAGTGTTGCATAGTATATAGTCCTTGAATTTGGAGCAGGCAAACACCACGGCCAGTAGCTCCTTCTCGATCTGTGCGTAGTGCTGTTCGGCAGGGGTCATGGTACGGGACGCGTAGGAGACTGGCAACTGCAGGCCGTCATGGAGCTGTAAGCAAGCGGCACCGAGCCCGAACTGAGAGGCGTCGCAGGTGATAATAATGGGACGTTGCAGGTCAAAAAATGTAAGTGTGGGGGTACTGATCAGCTTGGACTTAAGGATGTCGAAAGCTTTTTGGTGTTGAGGGAACCAAGCCCAGGCCGTGTCCTTCTTTATCAAATCCCTCAGGGGTGCACTCAGATCGCTGAGGTCGGGGATGAACTTCCCCAGGTAATTAACCATGCCCAGGAAACGTTGCAGGCTGGGCACATCAGTGGGTGATGACATCTCGGAGATGGCAGTCGTTTTCTGTGGGTCGGGTTTCAGTCCCGAGGCTGTGAATGCATGTCCAACATATGTGACCTCGGGGACGCGGAATCGGCACTTCTTGGGGTTGAGTTTCAAGTTGATCTTCCGGGCCCGGTCTAGGACTTGGCGGAGGTTGAAATCGTGCTCAGCGACATCCTTACCGTAGACCAGGATGTCGTCAACGATGATGGCACACGGCAGACCGGCAAACAGTTGCTCCATTGTCCGTTGGAACACCTCGCTGGCAGAGTTGATTCCGAATGGCATTCGGAGGAACTTAAATCTGCCGAAGGGGGTGCTGAAAGTTGTCAGGTTGGAGGAATGCTCGTCAAGCGGTATCTGCCAGAAGGAGCTCTTGGCATCGAGGACGGAAAAGATTGTGGCTGGACCAACCTGTGCAGCGACGTCCTCTACTGTTCTCATGGGGTAGTGCGGGCGTTTGATGGCAAGGTTTAGGTCTTTGGGGTTGATGCAAATGCGTATTTCGCTTTTGTCCTTTTTCGCGGCAACAACCATGGTGGAGACCCACTTGGTGGGTTCGCTGACCGCCTTTAGGATGCCCATTTTTACCATGCTGTGCAGCGTCGATTCTACTTTTTCCTTCATGGCGAAGGAGACACGGTGTGGCGCACGGACCACTGGCTCGACTTTGCGGTCGACGACAATCTTGTAGTTGTAGGGCAGCTTGCCCAGCTCTTCATCAAAGCGGTCAGGATATTCAGCCAACGGGTCCATTAGGGCCTGCACCTTGTGGATGTCACGGTGGAAGGAGACCAGGCCCAGGTCTTGGCATGCTCGGTTGCCCAACAGGGTAATGCAGTTGGAATCGAGAAGATAGAAAGTGAGGGGCCGAGAGGTCTCCAGTATCTTGCAGCGCAGAGTTGCCTTTCCCACAGGAACAAGAACCCCTCCCCCGTATGCGTGCAAAGTGGAGCGATCAGAAGTAACTTGCTCATTAGACCTAATCTTACTGAAGAGGAATGTTGACATAACATTCGCAACAGCTCCAGTATCTAACTTAGCGGTGAAGGTCGAGTTGTTCACAGTTACACGAACTGAAGGGTCTGTTATCACTGCAGGTGCATCCAACACAGAAAAAATGCTGGTCTCCCCCTGAGAGGACCCAGATTCAGATACAGGGAGTTTGTTGAGATGGTACTGGGAACCGAGCTCGCTATCAGTTTGCTCCAAGTTGTTTAACATACGCCTTGGAGCAGCAGGAGGCTTCCAAGGGAACGGCAGGCAGCAGAAAAATGGTTTAGTTTCTTGCAGTAATTGCACGTTTTGCCCAAAGCAGGGCACACATTGTACTGATGAGTGGCAAAGTTACAATTGGGGCACCTTAGCTGGGTACGCCCCCCGGGAGCATTGCCGGACCTCGGGGGTCGCGGCGGGGTAGGGTTCTGCCAAGGGCGGGTAACGCTGGCAAAGTTAATGTCCTGATCAGCCGGTGACACTGCCGAAGTGACGGCTTCGGCTAAACGGCAGGCATGCATAGCCTCGTTAAAAGACAGGTCGGGCTTGCGCAAAAGTTCAGCCCTTAGCTTTTCATCGCGGAGACCGTAAACCAGAAGGTCCCTGGTCAGCTCCTCGGGGGTCAGCGTCTCAAGGCGGCACCGTCTGGCCAGGTGTCGCAGCGCAGCAACATAGTTCTCAGCAGATTCACCAGGGTGCTGACGCCGCCCGAACACTTTGAAACGTTCTAAAATGCAATTAGTCGGGATGTCGCAAATCGCGGTAAACTTAGCCAATAAACATACCGGGTCCCGAACAGATTCACCCGCAGCATAGACGAAGAAGTCTGACCGAGCCAGGGCATCGGGACCAGCCAGGTTAAGGAGTAGAGAAGCTTGGACGGCAGGAGTAGCGGCAGGATGAGCGATTGTAACATAGTGGTCGAAGTCACGTCTAAAGACATCCCATCGATGGGCAATGTCTGCATCGAAAACGAGCACATCGGGTTTGCGGCAAGAAGTGGCCATAACGAGGAAAAAAGAGGGGGTAACAGAAAACTGGGGCAAAATTAAAGAAACAACCGATAAACGTGGCGCAAAGGTAAGAGGTTTGACACCATGTAAAGATTTGTTATCAACACACTGTGACTTTACTTCTTTTATTCATACTGTGGCATTACAGAGAGCACTAGCTGTACGTGGTCTGTCACGGAAACTAGAGAGCGATATGTGGGTGGGGAGGTTGTAATTATACTTGTGATATGGGGAGTGGTTAGTAGTGATGAGGTAACTATATTAAGGGTCACGTGAATATATCATCTACAGGTTTGGAGGGGTTTTATGTGTTTAGAGGGGTTTAGATGGGTTTGGAGGGATTTGAAGGGGGTTCAGAGTGGTTTGGAGGGGTTTAGATGGGTTTTGGTTGTTTATAGGGTTTTAGAGAGGTTTGGATGGGTTTGTAGGGGTTTAGATGGGTTTAGAGGGGATTATAGGTGTTTGGGTGTGTTTAATGGGTTTTAGAAAGGTTTAGCGGTGTTTCCTGGAGTTTAGAGGGGCTTAGATAGGTTTAGAGGTGTCTACAGTGGTTATAGGGTCTAACGGGTGCTTTAGAGGGGTTTAGAGAGGTTTTACAGGGGTTTACAGATGTTGAGAGGGGTTTACATGGGTTTAGATATGTTTACAGGGGTTTACAGGTGTTTAGAGTGGTTTCGAGGGCTTTTGAGGGTTTAGAGTGGTTTACATGGGTGTACATGGGATTAGAGGGGTTTACAGTGGTTTAGAGGTGTTTACAGGAGGTTTACATGGTTTAGATGGGGTTACAGGGTTTTAGAGGTGTTTACAAGGGTTTAGAGGGGTTTACTGGGATTTTGAGGGATTTACAGAGGTTTACAGGGGTTTACAGGAATTTACAGAGGTTTGGAGGGGTTTAGAGGGATTTAGAGGTGGTTACAGGGGTTTACAGGGTTAGAGAGGTTTTGAGTGGTTTGGAAGGGTTTGGAGGGATTTTGAGCGGGTTAGAGAGGTTTGAAGGGGTTTACAGGGGTTTACAGCAATTTAGAGGGCTTTGCAGGGGTTTAGAGGCGTTTACAGGGGGTTTTAGAGGTTTAGAGAGGTTTACATGGGTTTTAGCGGGATTTCGAAGGTTTAAAAGGGGTTTGGGGGGGTAGACGGGTTTACAGGGGTTTACAAGGGTTTACAGGTGTTTAGTGAGTTCTGGAGGGGTTTGGTGGGGTATACAGGGGTTTAGAGAGGTTTAGAGGGGTGTGGAGGGGTGTATACGTGCTTAGATTGGTTTAGGGATGTGTAGAGGGGTTTGGAGGAGTTTCGAGGGGTTTAGAGGGGTTTAGAGTGATTTAGAGGAATTTGGAGGGTTTAGAGGGGTTTGGAGGGGTTTGTATGGGTGTAGAGAGGTTTAGAAAGGTTTGGAGGAGTTTGAAGGGGTTTGAAGGGGTTTAGATGGATTTGGAGTGGTTTGAAGGTGTTTAGAGAGGTTTCGAAGGGTTTGTAGGAGTTTGGATTGGTTTAGAGGGGTTTAGAGGGGTTTAGATTGGTTTGGAGGGGTTTAGGCGGGGTTAGAGATGTTGACAGATGTGTTTGAATGGGGTTACAATGGTTTACAGGTGCTTTAGAGGGGTTTAGAAGGGGTTTTCGAGGGTTTCGAGGGGTTTGAAGGGGTTTAGATGGGGTTAGAGGGGTTTAGAGGTGTTTGGAGGGGTTTGGATGGGTTTATAGGGGGTTAGAGTGGTTCTGAGGGGTTTGAAGGGGTTTTGAGGGGTGTAGAGGGATTTAGAGGGGTTTAGAGTGGGTTGGATGAGGTTTAGAGAGGTTTACATGGGTTTAGATGGGTTTGGGGGGGGTTTAGAGGTGTTTGTATGGGGTTTATAGGGGCTTGGAAGGGATTGTAGCGGTTTGTAGGAGTTTGGATTGGTTTAGATGGGTTTAGAGGGGTTTAGAGTGGGTTGGAGGGGTTTGGAGGGGTTGGAGGGGTTTAGAGTGGTTTAGAGGTGTTCACAGGGGTTTACAGGGTTAAGAGTTGTTTTAAGGGGTTTACAGGGCTTTAGAAACATATAAATTAGGTGCAGGAGTAGGCCATTCAGCCAGCAGCCGTCCGTTTTAAATTCGTTTTTTTTTATAGTTTTTAGTGAGTCCTGTTTTTTGTTTGTTGGGGATATGGTCTTTTAATGTGGGGTGTAGGTGTAAACTTTATTTCTAGGTCCCAGCTGGTCGGTGTGGCAGCCTTTTCTCCGGGCTGCCCGTCGACCCGTCCTCGTGGCCTACCTGCGGGCTTGAAGCGCCGTTTCCTGGCGGGGACCGCCCAGCACCTCGGCCTCGGCGGCGGCACAGCGTTGGAGCGCTGGAGCGGAGCGGAGTGGAGCGGGCGACGCCTTGCCTGGGTCGCGCGCTGGAGCGACGCGCTGGACCGCCGAGAGCAACATCTCCGGGCTGCGGGTCTGCGGAGCGGAGAGGCGGAGTGCGGAGAGGCGGCAGTGCGGAGAGGCGGCGCCGACTTTTTCATCGGGAGCCTGGGAGCTCCAAACCGGCGCGGCCTTGTCGGCTTCGGCAGCCGCGGGCTCCAACCAGGAAGCGGCCGTTCCAGGTGGCCCAGCCGCCGAAAGGACTCTCCCGACGCCGTGGCAAGACCACCCGGTGAGAACGGCCAGGGACATCGGGCCTCCGTAGAGGCAATTGCGGTGGCCTCAATAGGCCTGACTTTGGGAACAATCATCGGGAACAATCTTCCTGCAATTATAGGGATTTAAAGGCGTTTTGAGGGGTTTATAGGTGTTTAGAGGGGTTTACATGGGTTTACAGGGCTTTAGAGTGGTTTGCAGGGGGTCAGAGGCGTTTACAGGGGTTTAGAGAGGTTTAGAGATATTTTGCCGGGTTTACAGGGGTTTCCGGGGTTTGGGGGGTTACAGTTGTTTAGAGAAGTTTAGAGAGGATTACAGGCGTTCACAGGGCGTTTAGATGGTTTAGAGGGGTTAACATTGACTTTTGAGAGATTTAGAGGGTTTATAGGGGTTTAGGGGGGGTTAGGACGGGTTTACAGGGAGTTTACAGGGGTTTACAGGTGTTTAGTGAGGTTCAGAGGGGTTTAGATTAGATTAGATTAGATTAGATTAGCTTCAACTTTATTGTCAATGCACATGGTACAACTACACTACAACGAAATGCAGTTTTGCATCTAACCAGGGTGCAAAGTAGTAAAGTGCAGATTAAGACAATATATACAAATGAGGATATATTGGTGTATGTACATAGGCATATACATATATACAGATAGTTGTTAAGGAGCAAAAGATTGACATGAGCTCTATTCTGGTGAATAAGAGCTTAACTATAAATTATATAAACTATAAATAATACTGATGAGAAGGGGGGGGGGGGGGGGGGCTAGCGCCGGGCCTGTGAGTTCAGCAGGGTAATGGTGTTGGGGAAGAAGCTGTTCCTTAGCCTGCTGGTGCGAGACCTGAGGCTCCTGTACCGCCCCCTTTTCAGGAGTTTAGAGGGTTTTAGAGAGGGTTTACAGTGGTTTCGAGAAGTTTAGAGAGGATTACAGGGCTTTACAGGGGTTTGGAGAAGTTTAGAGGGGTTTACAGTGGTTCAGTAGGGTTTCGAGGGGTTTAGAGAGGTTCACAGGTGTTTAGAGGTGTTTCGATGGGTTTACATGGGGGTTAGGGGGCTTAGAGGGGAATAGATGGGGGTTAGAGAAGGTTTAGAGGTGTTTACAGGCGTTTACAGGGGGTTCAGAAGGGTTTAGACTGGTTTATATGGGTTTACAGGGGTTTAGATAGGTTTACAAGGGTGTAAAGGGGTTTGATTGATTGATATAATTTATTGCCACACAACCAGGGTCGGTGGAATCTTGGGTTGTCAGCAGCGGTACAATAATAAAGAACACACAACCACAATAAAAAATATAACACAAACATCCACCACAGCATTCATCACTGTGGTGGAAGGCACAGAACTTGGCCAGACCTCCTCCATTTTCCCCCGTGGTCGGGACCTCCACCCTCCGCAGCCGTTGCTGTGGGCGTCCAGATGGTAAGGGACAAAGTCAAAGGCAAGGTAAGTCCAGGATCGGCTCTTCCCCACCGGAGACCGCGGCTTCAGGCTGGTGTAGGCCGCAGGCCGGCGGTCGAAGATTTAAGGTTCCCGCCGCGCCGCAGCCGGAAGCACCGCAGACCGCAGGGCCGGCGGTCGAAGCTCCCCTCCAGGGGTGATGGTAAGTCCATGCCGGACCCGCGGTAGAAGTTGGCCGCGGGCCGGCCATGATGGCTTCTTCTTTCCCCGGGTCCCCCACGAGGGATCCCGGGCTGTAGACGCCACGCCAGCTGGAGCTGTGCAGACCGCGGCTTCAGGCTGCCCCGGGCCAACGAAACGGAGCGCTCCCCTCCAGCGAGCCCCAGCGAGGGCTCACCCGCTCCACGCCGAGAGTCCACGCTGCGCCCGCCGCTGAAGCCCCGGGCGCGTCTCCGGGAAAGGCCGCGCCGATCCGTGCTGTTAGGCCACGGGGAGGCGACCTGGAAAAAGTCGCCTCTCCGTGGAGGAGGCCGAAACGATTTCCGCCTTACCCCCCCACACCACCCCCCACACAAAACACACCGAGAAACATCAAAAACATACTTTAAAACATACTAAAAAAAATTAAAAAAGTTGAAAAAACTAACGCGCTGCTGACAGGCTGCTGCCACAGCAGCGCCCCCTACCCCCTTCGCCCCCTTCGTTTAAAGGGGTTCACAGGGGTTTAGAGAGGTTTGGAGATGTTTACGGGGGGTTACATGTGTTTATAGTAGTTTAGACGGGTTTTGAGGTGTTTACAGGGGCTTTAGAGGCGTTTACAAGGGTTTAGAGGGGGGTAGATGGTTTTCGAGAGGTTTGGAGTGGTTTAGAGGGGTTTACAATACAATACAATATACAATATTTATTACATGTCATTTGAACCTCAGTGAGGCTCAAACGAAACTCCGTTTCCACAGCCATACAAACAAAGACAATTTCCTACAGACATACACACAATTCAATTTACAGAAACATCCATCACAGTGAATCTCCTCCTCACTGTGATGGAAGGCAAAGTCTTTTCTCTCCCCTGCTCTCCATTTTTCTCCCGATGTTGAAGCCCCAGGTGGGCGATGGTAAGTCCCACGGCCATTTTAGGCCGCGCCGGGCGTTGTACGGCCCCGCTCCCGGTCGAAAAGTCACGAAGTTGAAGCCCCCGGCGGGCGATGTACGGCCCCGCTCCGGGTCGTTCCAACCCCGTGACACGGGCTGGAGAAATTGCGTTGCGGGAGCTCCGGAAAGCGGTCTCTGACCCGGACCCGCGAGCTCCCGATATCACAGTCCACCGGACCTGCAGCTGGAGCCTCCGAGCTCCGTGGTCGGGCCGCAGTAGCGAGCCACCACCGCTCCCCATGCTCCAAACCCGGCCAGCCCCACTATGGTGCGTAGTCCGCAGGCTCCGGGACTGGAGCCCCCAAGTCGTTACGGCTGGAGGCCGCTCCACGGTGCTCGTCCCCAACGACAATGGAGACCCGACAGGAAAAAGGTCGGATCCCCCGTGCAGGGAAGAGATTCCCCCTCCCCGCCCGCCCCCCACATATACACAGTTAAAAACAGTATTAAAAACACGAACAACTACATTTAACTAGACAAAAAATTAAAAAAAGACAGACAGGCTGTAGGGGCCGCTGCAACAGGTGAGTCGCACCGCCTCCTCTCTTTACAAAGGTTTACAGATGTTTAGAGGGGTATAGAAGAGTTTAGAGTGGTTTAGAGAGGTCTGAAGGAGTTTAGAGGGGGTTGGAGGGGTATACAGGGATTTAAGGGTGGTTTAGATGTGTTTAGAGGGGTTTAGAGTGGTTTGGATGAGTTTAGAGCTGTTTAGAGGGGTTTAAAGTGGTTCAGAGGGGTTTAAGAAGGGTTTAGATAGGTTTGGAGGGGTTTAGAGCTGTTTAGAATGGGTTAGGGGGGTTTGGAGGCATTTAGAGTGGAGGTGTTTAGAGGGGATTTGAGGTGTTTGGTGGGGTTCCGATGGGTTTATAGGTGTTTGGAGGGGCTTGGAGGTGTTTGGACGGCTTTGGATGGGATTAGAGGGGGTTGGAGGGATCTGGAGGTGTTTAGAGGGTTTTGGAGGGGTTTCGAGTTGTCGGTGCTGTTTAGAGGGGTTTAGAGTGGTTTTGAGGGGTTTAAAGGGGTTTAGAGGGGTTTAAATGGGATTGGAGGGGTTTAGACGGGTTTAGAGGGGTTTAGAGTTGTTTGGAGGTGTTTAAAGAGTTTTAGAAAGGTTTAGCGGGGTTTAGTGGGGTTTAGAGGGGTTTGGATGTGTTTCGAGGGATTTGGAGGTTGTTTACAGGTGTTTGGCGAGGATTAGAGGGGTTTGCAGTGGGTTTAGAGGGTTTTAGATTCAGATTCAGATTCAGATTCAATTTTAATTGTCATTGTCAGTGTACAGTACAGAGACAACGAAATGCATTTAGCATCTCCCTGGAAGAGCGACATAGCAAATGATTTGAATAAATAATAATAATAATAATAATAATAATAATAATAATAAGTGATAATAAGTGTCCGGGGGGGGGGGGGGGATTGGCAGTCACCGAGGTACGTTGTTGAGTAGAGTGACAGCCGCCGGGAAGAAGCTGTTCCTGGACCTGCTGGTTCGGCAACGGAGAGACCTGTAGCGCCTCCCGGATGGTAGGAGGGTAAACAGTCTGTGGTTGGGGTGAGAGCAGTCCTTGGCGATGCTGAGCGCCCTCCGCAGACAACGCTTGCTTTTAGAGACGTTTACAGGGGTTTAGAGGGGTTCAGAGGGCTTTATCGGGATTTAGCAGGGTTAGAGGGGTTTAGAGGGGAACACAGGTGTCTAGGGTTTAGCGGGGTTTACATAGGTTTAGAGGTGTTTAGAGTGGTTTACATGGGGTTTAGATGGGTTTAAGAGGGCTATATAGGTATTTAGATGGGGGTTAGAGAGGTCTACAGGTGTTTACAGGTGTTTAGAGAGGTTTACAGGGGTTTGGAGGGGTTTAGAGTGGTTTGGAGGGGTTTTATGTGTTTAGAGGGGTTTAGATGGGTTTGGAGAGATTTGGATGGGTTAGAGGGGTTTGGAGTGGTTTGGAGTTGTTTATAGGGTTGAGAGGTTTGGATGGGTTTGAAGGGGTTTAGATGAGTTTAGAAGGGATTATAGGTGTTTGGATGTGTTTAATGGGTTTTAGAAAGGTTTAGCGGGTTTTCCTGAGGTATAGAGGGATTTTGAATGGTTTAGATGGGTTTAGAGGAGTTTTGAGTTGTTTAGAGGTTTACACGGGTTTAGAGAGGTCTATGGTCTAACATGTGGTTTAGAGGGGTTTAGAAGGGTTTAGAGATGTTTACAGGGGTTTACAGGGGGTTTAGAGTGATTTAGAAGAGTTTGGAGGGGTTTAGAGAGGTCTGGAGGGGGTTAGAGGGGTTTGGAGGGGTTGGATTGGTTTACAGGGGGTTTATAGGTGTTGACAGAGCTTTAGCGGGGTTTAGAGTGGTTTACATGGGATTACGTGGGTTTATAGGAAGTTATAGGGGTTTAGATGTGTTTACAGGGATTTAGAGGGGGTTACAGGGATTTAGAAGGGTTTACAGGGGTTTACATGGGTTTTGTTGGGTTTTGTGGGGTTTTGTGGGGTTTACAGAGGCTTACAGGGGTTTAGAGGGATTTACTTGGGGTCTACAAGTGTTAGATGTGTTTAGAGGGGTTTAGAGGGCTTTATAGGGATTTAGAGGGCTTTATAGGGATTTAGAGGGGGTTAGAGGTGTTAGATGCATTTACAAGGGTTTACAGCAGTTTACAGGGGTTTAAAGGGGGTCTAGAGGAGTTTACAGTGGTTTAGAGAGGTTAAGAGAGGTTTACAGGGGTTTACATGGGGGTTAGAGGACTTTACATGGGTTTGCAGGGGTTTAGAGGCGTTTAGATGTGTTTAGAGGGGTTTAAAGTAGTTTACAGGTGTTTACTGGTGTTCAGAGAGGGTTAGAGGGGATTACAGGGGATTAGAGTGGTTTTGAGGGTTTTAGAGAGGTTTACAGGTGTTTAGAGGGGTTTAGAAGAATGTAGAGTGGTTTAGAGGGGTCAGGAGGGCTTCAGAGAGTTTTGGAGGGGTTTGGATGGGTTTACATGTGTTTACAAGGGTTTACATGGGTTTACAGAGCTTTAGAGGGGGTTAGAGGTGTTTAGAGTGGTTTACATGGGTTTATAGGGGTTTAGAGGGGTTTATAGGTGTTTACAGGGGTTTAGAGGGGGTTAGATGCGTTTACTAGGGTTTACAGGGGTTTAGAGGGTTTAGAGGAGTTTACAGTGGTTTAGAGAGGTTTACAGGGTCTAGAGGGTTTGCAAATTAAGGGACAGAAGTTTAGGGGTAACATGAGGGGGAACTTCTTTACTCAGAGAGTAGTAGCTGTGTGGAATGAGCTTCCAGTGGAAGTGGTGGAAGCTGGTTTGATTTTATAATTTAAAAATAAATTGGATAGGTATATGGAGGGGAAAGGAATGGAGGGTTATGGTCTGAGTACAGGTAGATGGGACTAGGTGAGAATAAGTGTTCGGCACGGACTAGAAGGGCCGAGATGGCCTGTTTCCGTGCTGTAATTGTTATATGGTTATATTATATGTTGTATGGTTAGAGGGGTTTAAAGGACTTTACAGGGGTTTTCAGGGGTTTAGGGGGGTTTGGAGGAGTTTGGGGGGGGGGTTGGAGGGGTTTAGAGCGGGTTAGAGTTGGTTTGGAGGGGGTTAGAGGGATTTAGAGCAGTTTAGAGGGGTTTAGAGGGATTTAGAGGTGTTTATAGGGGTTTACCCGGTTTAGAGGGGTTTAGAGTGGTTTGGAGGGGGTTAGAGTGGTTTGGAGAGGTTTGGAGGGATATAGAGGTGTTTACAGGAGTTTACAGGGTTTAGAGTTGTTTTGAGGGGTTTACTGGGCTTTATATGGATTTAAAGGTGTTTAGAGGCGTTTGGAAGAGTTTAGATGGGTTTACAGGGGGTTACAGGGGTTTAGAGGGCTTTGCAGGTGTTTAGAGGCGTTTACAGGGGGTTTAGAGAGGTTTAGGTATATTTAGAGTGGTTTCCAGGGTTTTAGGGGGGGTTTACAGTGGTTTAGATAAGTTTAGAGAGGATTACAGGCGTTTACATGGGAATAGAGTGGTTTACAGGGGTTTTAGAGGGATTTCGAGGGTTGAAAACGGGTTTGGGGGGGGGGGGGGTTAGATGGGTTTACAGGGGTTTACGATGGTTTACAGGTGTTTAGTCAGGTTTAGAGGGGTTTACATGAGTTTAGGGTGGTTTAGTGGGTTTTAGAGATGGTTTACAATGGTTTAGAAGTTTAGAGGGGATTACAGGGGTTTACATGGGTTTGGAGGAGTATAGAGGGTTTATGGTGGTTTAGAGGGGGTTAGAGGGGTTTACACAGGGGTTAGAGGTGTTTAGAGGGGAATAGAGGGGTTTACAGGGGTTTAGATGTGTTCACAGGCGTTTACAGGGGTTAGACGGTTTTGCAATGGGTTTAGAGGGGTTTACATGGGTTTAAAGGGGGTTAGAGGGGTTTACAGGGGTGTACCGGAGATTAGAGGGGTTCACAGGGGTTTATAGGGGTTTAGAGAGGTTTATTGATGTTTACAGGGGTTTACTTGGTTTAGAGTGGTTTAGATGGGTTTAGAGGCGTTTACCGGGATTTAGAGCATTTTAGACAGGGTTAGAATGCTTTAGAGGGGTTCACATGGGGTTACGGGTGTTTAGAGGGGTATAGAAGAGTTTAGTGGTTTAGAGGGGTCTGGAGGGATTTAGAGGGTGTTTGGAGAGATATACAGGGGTTTAGAGAGGTTTAAAGGGGTGTGGAGGGGTGTAGACGTCTTTAGATTGGTATATAGATGTGTAGAAGGGTTTCGAGGGGTTTCGATGGGTTTAGAGGGGTTTAGAAGGGTTTAGAGGGTTTAAAGGTGTTTGGAGGTGTTTGGATGGGTTTAGATGGGTTTGAAGGCGTTTAGAGGGGTTTGGAGGGGATTGACAATGCTAGAGATGAAAAGGAGACAAGAAGGTCCCAGATAAGGAGGAGTGAAATGTAAAGCCAGAAGGAGGGATATAAGTAGAATGGGATTGACAGGGTCGGGGGGTGGGGAAGTTGGAGAAATGGGTGCAGGAGAGGGGAAAAGTGGAAGAGAGAGGGGGCATTGGGTTATTACTTATTTGGAGAATTCAATGTTCATACGGTTGGGTTGCAAGCTACCCAAGTGCAACATGAGTTAGTGTTCTTCCAGTTTGAGAGTGGGCTCACTTAGGCAATGAGAAGGCCCAGGACCAGAAAGGTTGCTGTGGGAACGGAAAGCATGTTAAAATGTTTGGCAATTAGGAAATCCAATTGGGCTTGGAGGAGCAAGCACAAATGTTCAGCGAAATGGTGGTCTAGTCTATGCATGGTCTTTCCAATGTAAAGGAGGCCACATTGGGATCGCCAATTGGAGTAGATGAAGTTTGAGGAGATGCATGTGAACCTTTGTCTCATTGGGAAGTGCCGCTGGGGCTCCTGGATGGAGATGAGGGAGGAGATGTAGGGACAGGTGTTATCTCTCCTGCGATTGCAAGGGAAAGTACCTGGGGATGAGGTGTGTTGGGTGGGAAGGGATAAGTGAACCAAAGAGCTGCAGAGGGAGTGGTCTCTGCAGAAAGGGGTGAGGATGGAAAGAATTGACTGGTGGTGGGATCACGTTGAAGGTGCGGCCATGTCAGAGAATGATGTGTTGGATGTAGATGTATTATCTAAATGGTGGCCGACTAGGAAAAGGGGAGATGCAGCGAGACCTGGGTGTCATGGTACACCAGTCATTGAAAGTGGGCATGCAGGTGCAGCAGGCAGTGAAGAAAGCGAATGGTATGTTAGCTTTCATAGCAAAAGGATTTGAGTATAGGAGCAGGGAGGTTCTACTGCAGTTGTACAGGGTCTTGGTGAGACCACACCTGGAGTATTGCGTACAGTTTTGGTCTCCAAATCTGAGGAAGGACATTATTGCCATAGAGGGAGTGCAGAGAAGGTTCACCAGACTGATTCCTGGGATGTCAGGACTGTCTTATGAAGAAAGACTGGATAGACTTGGTTTATACTCTCTAGAATTTAGGAGATTGAGAGGGGATCTTATAGAAACTTACAAAATTCTTAAGGGGTTGGACAGGCTAGATGCAGGAAGATTGCTCCCGATGTTGGGGAAGTCCAGGACAAGGGGTCACAGCTTAAGGATAAGGGGGAAATCCTTTAAAACCGAGATGAGAAGAACTTTTTTCACACAGAGAGTGGTGAATCTCTGGAACTCCCTGCCACAGAGGGTAGTCGAGGCCAGTTCATTGGCTATATTTAAGAGGGAGTTAGATGTGGCCCTGGTGGCTAAGGGGATCAGAGGGTATGGAGATAAGGCAGGTACGGGATACTGAGTTGGATGATCAGCCATGATCATATTGAATGGCGGTGCAGGCTCGAAGGGCCGAATGGCCTACTCCTGCACCTAATTTCTATGTTTCTATGTCTATGTTAGATGTTGGTGAGGTGAAAGGTGAGGATCAGGGGAACTCGATCCTTGTTCTGTCTGGGGAGAGGTGGAGCAAGAGCATAATTGCAGAACACAGAGACACAGTCAAGGGATCCATCCACAACAGTGGCAGGAGCCCCCCCCCCCCCCCCCTTGCCTCTATCTACCCATCACTTGCCAGGTTTTGTCCTCTACCCATCTCTTTTCTCCAGCTTGCACCCTCCCCCCACTACACTCAGTCTGAAGAAGGGTCCTGACCTGAAACGTCGCCTACATTTCCCTCCGGAGATGCTGCCTTCCCAATGAGTTACTCCAGAACTTTGTGTTTTGCTCAAGATTCCAGCATCTGCAATTCATTGCAGCTCCAAATTACTCCTGAGAATCTATCAGCAAAAGTTCACAACTTCGAATGTCTGTGCTTTCTGATAGTCATGGTGGGAATCAGAAATACTGAGAGTTGCAGGTGGAATTGGTAACATCTCTAAAAAAACATCTCAGGCCATTTGGTTTGATTCTGACTGTAGTGTTGCTGCTGGGTAAATGAAAGTTTACAAAATAGGTCTAGTACCCTCATGTGGTAAATGGCTCCTGCTTCAAAATAATTAACCACATTAAATTACTGTACACAATAAATATATATTTATCAAAAGATGGGACACCTTTACCGAAAAGGTATTTTTCTTTCATTTCAGGAGCTACAACAGAGTTATGGACCCAAACACCCAAATAACTTTTTTAGATATTTGCAACTTAGAGATTATGTAAAATCACATACACAAGAATATAGAATTATGGATCCAGAAATCCTTGATGAATGTTTGAATAAACATCCTAATACAGACAAATTAATATCCCACATCGATAATATCTTTTTAGATATTGAGGTCCCGTCGACGGAATTACACAGACAAGCATGGGAAAATGAATTGGCTCAACCCGTATTGAAAGATATATGGGATATATATATATGGGATATATGGGAGTTTACAACATATACATCAATGCTCGTTAAATGCCAGACACTCTTTAATCCAATTCAAAGTACAACATAGATTGCACTACTCTAAAACAAAATTAAACAGAATGTTTCCAAATATCTCTCCTATCTGTGACAAATGTCAATGCTTGGAAGCTAATCTAACTCATACCTTTGTAAACTGCATAAAAATCAAAAAATTTTGGACGGATATTTTTAAAATTATTTTTGAAGTTGTTAATATTCTGATCCAAAACTAATAATATTAGGTATATCAGAACAAAGTATAAACCTTACAATAAATCAAAGAAATTTTCTTGATTATAGTACTGTATAATAATTGGGAAAAAATTAATACTAGGATTTTGGAAATATCCAACAATTAAAATGTGGATTATGGAAATGTCTGAGACCCTACACTTGGAAAAAATTAGACTTGTCTTAATTGACAAATCAGAACTATTTGCTAGAATATGGTCTCCATTTATTGATTTTCTTAAAGGGTAAATTGGTTCAACACGGAAGCTGGACTGAACCTTGGATCCACTCTATAATCTACGGACCTATCTCCAAAATTGTGTTATCGGTAATCTCCTTTGTTTTTTTCCCCTGCCTTCGCTATTAGTTTATAGTTTCTTTTTTTTTCTCTTATTTCTTTTCTTTCTATAGCTCTATCTTTCAAAAAAAAAATTAAATAAAAAGTAGAAGCTTTGTTTATATGTAATTGGTGTTTTGGTTATGATATGTATATGCTTCTAATAAAAATATTATATAAAAAAATAATTAATATATATTTATCAACTAAGGTTTCAATTTATTATTATCACATGTACCGAGGTAAAGTTTAGTATGGTTTAGAGATACAGCGCGGAAACAGGCCCTTCGGCCCACCGAGTCCGCACTGACCAGTAATCCCCGCACACTAACACTATCCCACTCACACTGGGGAAATTTACATTTATTACAAACCAATTAACCTACAAACCTGTGTGTCTTTGGAGTGTGGGAGGAAACTGAAGATCTCGGAGAGAACCCACGTGATCATGGGCAGAACGTACAAACTCCATACAGGCAGCACATGTATTTGGGATCGAACCTGGGTCTCTGGAGCTGTAAGCGCCGTAAGGCAGCAACTCTACCGCTGCGCCACCGTGGCGCTTCATCAAATCAGCTATTCAATCAAATCAGATGATACTTGACATAAATACAATTGAGCCAAACTCAAGTAGTTTAAGTAGAAAAATAGAAATTTAGAAGGGTGACTATCTGATGATAATATATCCTCCTTTGTGATGTGACCGGCAGCATCTTGCCAACTGCCTCCGTTCAATCAAAATCCAATAACTATCTATTTTTCCTTGTCTGACAGACACCCTCTCAAGCTGTGGGATGACTGTAGCCCCAAGTACAATCCATGAAACAATCAGCATTGTGAAGGAACGTAACAATGTTATCTTTCGCTCGCAGATGTTTTTAATAATAATTAAATTCAAACTTTAATTTTCAGTGCTTATTCCTCTTTCAAATACTATCAAATGCACCTTCAAAACTCAAGAGCAAGCCCAACTCTGTTGCGAATAGAAGTATTAATTAGATCTGCACAACGTTGTCAAGCTACCTATTGACATGACTGTGGGTCTCCATCCAGGGAATTCCCACACGCCATTGTGCTGTTTACATTCCTCTGTCCGTCAACCCTCTGTGCGCAAGTGACGTCATCCACAACTTCACCGCGAGACTCCAGACACAACACCCGAGTGCTTTCATTGCAATCTCGGGTGACTTCAACCACGTGACTGGACACTACCCAACCCACTTTCACTCATTTTGTTGACTGTCCCACCAGGGATATTAAAACATTGGACCTGCTCTATGCCAATGTTAAAGAGGCGTACAGCTCCTTAGCCCTTCCGCCACGAGGAAGATCAGACCACAACCTGATTCACCTCCTACCCAGGTATAGGCCACTGGTCCAGAGGCTGCCACAAGGTCAGTGTGGAGGTGGTCACAGGAGGCCTGTAACGCTCTACAGGGCTGTTTTCAGGTCACAGACTGGGGCACACTCCACTGTAGTCCCCATGGAGAGGACATTGATGGATTCACGGACTGTGTTGCCGCTACATACAGCTCTGTGTGGATAAGGTTGTCCATGAGGAGACTGTACACTGTTTCCCCAACAAGCCCTGGGTCACCACTGACATAAAGGCCGTTCCCAACCAGAAGAGGGCCTTCAGGAATGGTGACAGGGAGGAGGTGAAACTGGTGCAGAAAGACCTGAAGGCCAGACTGAGACAGGGCAAGGACCACTTGATGACGGTGTCTCTGACCACCCCCCCCCCCCCCCCCCCGCACTTTGGCCCCCGACAGGCTCTCCCCCTCAATCCCCCTGGTGCACTCCCTCTGCCGTTTCTTTGCCAAGCCTGACCATCAAGGCCGAGCAGGTGAGGAAAGAGCTGAGCAGACTCCGCCCAGGCAAGGCTATGGGTCCCGATGGTGTCAGCCCGATGGTACTCCAGGCGTGTGTGTGCCAGGCAGTTGTGTGGAGTACTCCAGCATATCTTCAGCCTGAGCCTGAGCCTGGAGTGGGTTCCTGTGATGTGGAAGACATCCTGCCTGGTTCCGGTACCAAAGAGGACGCGTCTCAGCTCCCCCAATGACTACAGACCGGTGTCGCTGACACATCCTGAAGTCCCTGGAGAGGCTGATGCTCACTCACCTGCGACCCCTGGTTAAATCCTCACTGGACCCCCTGCAGTTCACTTACCAAACAAAGATGGGGGTTGAGTACACCATCACCCACCTGCTCCATTGTTCCTATGCTCACCTGCATAAGCCAGGAAGCATTGTGGCAGTCATGTTTTTTGACTTCTCCAGTGCTTTTAACACCATCCGGCCTGCACTGCTGGGGAACAAACTGACGAAGATGCCGGTGGATGCTCCATTGGTGTCCTGGATCACCGACTACCTGACTGGATGGCCACAATATGTCAGGCTACAGAACTATGTTTCTGACATGGTGGTGAGCAACACAAGGGTCCCACACGAGGCGGTCCTCTCTCACTTCCTGTTTACCATCTACACCTTCAGATATAACTCGGACTCCTGCCACCTGCAGAAGTTTTCAGATGACTCTGCAATTGTGGGCTGCATCAGTGAGGGGAGGGAAGCGGAATACAGAGGTGTGGTCAATGACTTTGTTACATGGTGTGGGATGAATCACCTGCAGCTCAACACCGACAAGACTAAGGAGTTGGTGGTGGACTTTAGGAGGAGAGGAACACCCCTGTCTCCAACAGTGGAGTGGATGTGCAGTTTACCAGGGAGTAAACTGGACCTGTTCAGAAATGCTGAGGCCCTGTACAAGAGGGACAGAGCTGGCTGTACATTTTGAGAAAGCTCCGCTCCTTCAACATCAGCAGTATGATGCTAGATGTTTTACCAATAGCTGGTAGCCAGTGCCAGCTTCTTCACTGCCGTGTGCTGGGGCATCAAGGCGAAGGCGAAGGCCGCGGACGCCAATAGGATCAACAAACTCACGAGGAAGGCTGGCTCCGTCCTGGGGGCGGAGTTGGATTCACGGGAGGTGGTCTTGCAGGGGAGGATGCTCCTCAAACTGCAGAGCATCCTGGGCAATACAGCTCACCCCCTCCATGACACACTGGTCAACCTGAGGAGCACCTTCAGCAACAGACTGGTTCCATCAAGATGCAGTACAGAATGCCACAGGAGATCCTTCTTCCCTGTTGCTATCAAACTGTACAACTCCTCCCCCTTCTGTCGTGGGGTAGGCTGAGACCTCTCCCCCCCCCCTCCCCCCTCCCCCCTCCCCTTCCCAATCTTTGCACATCCCCCAAGCCTTTCCACTCACCAATTTATTTTCATGTTTCATGTATTTTGTGTTTTTATTGTTCTGTTGGCAGATCAATTTCCCTCCTGGGATAAATAAAGTTCTATGGTATTGTATCGTATCTGTGAAGCGAAAATACTTGAGGAGCAATAGCTCAATGGAGCTGCATCACATTATCTCAGATGTCCATTTCTGATTATTTCAGACTTGGATAGAGTGGATGTGGAGAGGATATTTCCACTAGTGCCTAGGACTAGAGGGCACAGCCTCAGAATAAAAGGACGTTCCTTTAGGAAGAAGAGTTGGAATTTCTTTAGTCAGAGGGTAGTGAATCTGTGGAATTCATTGCCACAGAAGGCTGTGGATGTTGTCAATTAATATATTATAAGGCAGAGATAGATAAATTCTTGATTAGTAAGGATGTCAGGGGTTGTGGAGAGAAGGCAGGAGAATGGGATTGAGAGGGATAGATCAGCCATGATTGAATGGCAGAGTAGATTTGATGGGCCAAATGGTCTAATTCTGCTCCTATCACTCATGAACGTGTTGGTAGCTAATATGTTGCTGTCAATTACAAAATAATTAATAGGAGTTGAAAGGTCAGGGGGAATAAGAATAGAGGGGAATGAGGGGTGGAATGGGATTGTATTGAGGAGATGATGGGCACCCAATGGTCGCTCCCTGTGGTCGATAAATACATGACAACCGCACCATCCATACCAACACCAGCTGCTGAGTTTAATGTATGAATATAGATAACAAGTATATAGATTGATGTCATTGGGAATGAATGAGAATTACTATCTGAACATTTCAATCCCAAATTATGTTGAACATAATTAAAACAAAGTTAGACATCAGACTCAGCTACGAGTTTATAATTAGTAACTAAAATAGAAACATAGCAAATAGACATAGGAATAGGCCATTCAGCCTTTCCAGCCAGCTATAGGCGCTCGCTTGGGCACCAGCTCTGCCCGCCTCTTTGTTGGGTACGTCGAACAATCCCTTCTTCTTCTTTCGTGTGGCGTGCACAGCCTAAAGTTGTTGGACAACTTGTTCTATTTGATCTTCCGTTTGTGCACGTCGAGTTGACTACATTAGTCGAAACAGGGCGGACCACGTGAATGTTGCAATCTTCCACCCGAACAATCCCTGTTCCAGGCGTACAGTGGCCCCATCCACAAAACTCTCTCTGCTACATCAACAAGTGCATCGGGGCTACCTCCTGCACCCATGCAGAATTCACACGTCTCCTCGTAATCCCGCAGCTCCGCTCTTTCCCCCCACCCCCAAATTCACGGGACAGAATCCCCCAAGTCCTCACCTTATCCCATCAGCGGTAGCATACACCACATAATCCTCCAACATTTTTGTCACATCCAACAGGATCCCACCACTAATCACATCTCCCCAACTTCACTACTTTCCGTAGACTATTCCCTCCGCAACGCCCTGGTTAACTCATCCCTTCCCACCCAAACCGCACCCTCCCCAGGTACATTCCCCTGCAACCACAGGAGATGTAACACCAGTCCCTATATCTCGTCCCTCAACTCCACCCAGGGACCCCGACAGTCCTTTCAGGTGAGGCAGAGGTTCACTTGCGCCTCCTCCAACCTCATCTACTGTATCCGCAGTTCCAGGTGTGGACTCCTATATATTGGCGAGACCCAGCTTATATTGTGCAATCTTTTCGCTGAACACCATCACTCGGTCTGACTTGACTACGAGATCTCCAGGTTGCCAAGCACTAACTCTCCTGGGCCTCCTCCACTGTCAGAGTGAGGCTAAAAGTGAATCGGAGGAACATCATCTCATATTTCACTTGGGCAGCTTAAAACCCAGCGGTATGAATATTGGTTTCTCTAATTTCAAGTAACCCTTGCATTCCCTCTTTCCCCGTCCCTCTCCAACCCCAGTTGTCCTCCTAGTTTCATTACTGTTCTGCTTAGTTTCACTGTTTGTAACCACTCATTATCACCTCTTCCGGCCCCAAAGCAGAAACGTCCACGCCACGGGGCTGGAAACTGGAAGTATCCTGAGCTAATTCTGCTTCTACCATCATTTATTGCGACAAGTGATGGCTTCCACTGATTGTCGCCGGAAGCTTGCGTCCTTTTCAGGACGGACGATGACGGCGAGGTCAATATTTGTAACAATATGGACACTAAAAGATCACCTCGTCCACAGCGAACAATGGACCATTGTGGACTCAACCTTTCCTTGGTCATTGTTGCTGGCTTTGACTTGTTCTTTTCATACATTTGTTCTTTCATATCTCTAATTTCCCTCTCTCCTCAGTCTGAAGAAAAATCTCAACCCAAAACATCACCCATTAATGCAACAGAATTTAAAATATGTAATACAGAACATACTATGACATATAACATCCTGCTTCAATAAAATAAACGTAACATTTATATAAAGTTTATTTGTTTACAGGATACAGAGGTCAATAGCAACACTGGTATATATTGTCCATCCCGAATAGCCTTCAATCCAAGGCAGAAGTGGAGTTACTCAAAGCAAAACCAGATACAGACGGCAATAATCAGGTATTTTCACAATGATCCATTATCTCCAGATAAAATACAATGGGTAAGTTTTCATATTCTGTTTCTCAGTGAAGCTCATCAGAAGTGATGATTAAAATTGGTAATTAAAATCTAGTGCCCCTTCTAAACTAGATTTTCTTTCATCTGTTAAACATAATTGATGACAATTGAAAACATTATATTAAAGAGATGATTTTGGAGCACAAGGGTCAAAGTTTTGTCAAATGTGCTGGAGAAACTCAGCAGGTGCGGCAGCATCTATGGAGCGAAGGAAATAGGCAACGTTTCGGCCCGAAACGTTGCCTGTTTCCTTTGCTCCCTAGATGCTGCTGCACCCGCTGAGTTTCTCCAGCAATTTGTCAACCTTCGATTTTCCAGCATCTGCAGTTCCTTCTTAAACATCAAAGTTTTGTCAAATGATCCAATGAGCTGACACATTCAATTTAAAATCGAACAAAAAAACCAAAAACCTTAATTACCAGTAATATTTGTGTGCTTATTTACAACCTTTTAATAGTTCTCAAGAACAACTTGTTAGTTTTACAAGATATACCACTTAATGTCAATACACCTGCAAATTGATATTGATTATGAACGCAAATTGAATCTTAATCTATCAGAACCCACGCATTTTTGCAGAGAATGCCGAAAGAATGACTAAGGCTAGTTCATAATCTTGATTTGAGGTTAAAATAGTCTTTGTGATGAATTATGTCAACGAGTCTTCATGTCGAATATATTCACCAATATCAGCCTGATGAAACACAACGATTGCCATAGGGTCGACCTTCCGACAATCCTGAGTCGATTTTGCAGCAACACCAAAACCCTTTGGAAATAGGTCAAAAACATTGTAAATGATGCAAAACTGTAACCAAATCTCTGTTTAGTTCAAATAAATATAATCACTCAATCCATGTTGAAAGAGCCTGCTTCATTGTGATTAATGTTCATCCAGTATTACCTATTTAATGCCAAAGCTGCTTCATTGCAGAAAATGGACACGCTATATTTCCTAAGTTACAATAATTATATAAAAAGTATCCCATTGACTGTAAACCATTTTGGGTGATCCTAAATGTAACCAAAATATTATTAGGTTGCAAAGGGGAGACATTTTTCACAAAATCAGACGTTCACGCTAAACCCTGGTTTCTATCATTGGTTGAAAGCCAGAATACAAGGAGTATTTGTAAATGGGAACAATGTGGAGGAGCATTACTACATATTAGGGACAAGATATTTGCAGCAGCACGAAAAAAACAAATGAGGTTGAAATTAAGTCAAAATATATCAAAGGGTTGTACAGTGCCCTCCATAATGTTTGGGACAAAGACCCATCATTTATTTATTTGCCTCTGTACTCCACAATTTGAAAATTGTAATAGAAAAAAAATCACATATGGTTAAAGTGCACATTGTCAGATTTTAATAAAGGCCATTTTTATACATTTTGGTTTCACCATGTAGAAATTACAGCCGTGTTTATACATAGTCCCCCCATTTCAGGGCACAATAATGTTTGGGACACATGGCTTCACAGGTGTTTGTAATTGCTTAGGTGTGTTTAATTGCCTCCTTCATGCGGGTATAAGAGAGCTCTCAGCACCTAGTCTTTCCATCAACTTTGGAAGTTGATATTGCTGTTTATCAACATGAGGACCAAAGTTGCGCCAATGAAAGTCAAAGAAGCCATTATGAGACTGAGAAACAAGAATAAAAATGTTAGAGACATCAGCCAAACCTTAGGCTTACCAAAATCAACTGTTTGGGAACCTCATTAGGAAGAAAGAGAGCACTGGTGAACTTACTAACCGCAAAGGGACTGACAGGCCAAGGAAGACCTCCACAGCTGATGACAGAAGAATTCTCTCTATAATAGAGGAAAATCCCCAAACACCTGTCCGACAGATCAGAAACACTCTTCAGGAATCAGGTGTGGATTTGTCAATGACCACTGTCCGCAGAAGACTTCGTGAACAGAAATACAGAGGCCACACTGCAAGATGCAAACCACTGGTTAGCCACAAAAATAGAATAACCAGGTTACAGTTTGCCAAGAAGTACTTAAAAGAGCAACCACAGTTCTGATAAAAAGGCCTGTGGACAGATGAGACAAAGATTAACTTATATAAGAGTGATGGCAAGAGCAAAGGATAGAGGAGAGAAGGAACTGCCCAAGATTCAAAGCATACCACCTCATCTGTGAAACACTGTGGTGGGGATGTTATGGCCTGGGTATGTATGGCTGCTGAAGATACTGGCTCACTTGTCTTCATTAATGATACAACTGTTGATGGTAGTAGCATAATGAATTCTGAAGTGTATAGACACATCCTATCTGCTCATGTTCAAAGAAATGCCTCAAACCTCATTGGCTGGTGGTTCATTCAACAGCAAGACAATGATCCCAAACATACTGCTAAAGCAACAAAGGAGTTTTTCAAAGCTAAAAAATTGTCAATTCTTGAGTGGCCAAGTCAATCACCCGATCTGAACCCAATTGAGCATGCCTTTTATATGCTGAAGAGAAAACTGAAGGGGACTAGCCCCCAAATAAAGCATTAGCTAAAGATGGCTGTAATACAGGCCTGGCAGAGCATCACCAGAGAAGACACCCAGCAACTGGTGATGTCCATGAATCGCAAACTTCAAGCAGTCATTGCATGCAAAGGATATGCAACAAAACACTAAACATCGCTACTTTCTTTTACATGACATTGCGGTGTCCCAAACATTATGGTGCTACAAAATGGGGGAACTACAGTGGATTCAGAAAGTATTCAGACCCCTTCACTTTTTCCACATTTTGTTACGTTACAGCCTTATTCGAAAATTGATTTTTAAAAAATTAATATCATCAATCTACACACAATACCCCATAATAAACAATCAAAAACTGGTGTTTAGACATTTTTTAAAATAAATAACTAAATCACCACATTTACATAAGTATTCAGACCCTTTACTCAGTACTTTGTTGAGGCACCTTTGGCAGCGATTACAGCCTCAAGTCTTCTTGGGTATGACGCTACAAGCTTGGCACACCTGTATTTGGGTAATTTCTCCCATTCTTCTCTACAGATCCTCTCAAACTCAGTCAGGTTGGATGGGGAGCGTCGATGCCCAGCTATTTTCAGGTACCTCCAGAGATGTGCAATCGGGTTCAAGTCTGGGCTCTGGCTGCGCCACTCAAGAACATTCAGAGACTTGTCACAAAGCCACTCCTGCGTTGTCTTGGCTGTGTGCTTAGGGTCGTTGTCCTGTTGGAAG
Organism: Amblyraja radiata; assembly: GCF_010909765.2. Classification (NCBI taxonomy): domain Eukaryota; kingdom Metazoa; phylum Chordata; class Chondrichthyes; order Rajiformes; family Rajidae; genus Amblyraja; species Amblyraja radiata. Next base: position 6,404,719 of record NC_045972.1, on the reverse strand, counting down.
GTGAACCTCTGAGGTCCAGAACACTCTGGAGCAGGTTTTCATCAAGGATCTCTCTGCACTTTGCTTTGTTCATCTTTCCTTCGATCCTGACTAGTCTCCCAGTTCCTGCCACTGAAAAACATCCCCACAGCATGATGCTGCCACCACCATGCTTCACCGTAGGCATGGTATTGGCCAGGTGATGAGCGGTGCCTGATTTCCTCCAGAAGTGACGCTTGGCATTCAGGCCAAAGAGTTCAATCTTGGTTTCATCAGACCTGAGAATCTTGTTTCTCATGGTCTGAGAGTCCTTTAGGTGCCTTTTGGCAAACTCCAAGCTGGCTGTCATGTGCCTTTTACTGAGGAGTGGTTTCCGTCTGGCCACTCTACCATAAAGGCCTGATTGGTGGGGTGCTGCAGATATAGGTGACCTTCTGGAAGGTTCTCTCATCTCCACAGAGGAAACCTGGAGCTCTGTCAGAGTGACCATCGGGTTCTTGGTCACCTCACTGACAAAGGCCCTTCTCCCCATGATTGCTCAGTTTGGCCGGGCGGCCAGCTCTATGAAGAGTCCTGGTGGTTCCAAAGTTCTTCCATTTAAGAATGATGGAGGCCACTGTGCTCTTCGGGACCTGAAATGCTGCAGAAATTGTTTTATACCCTTCCCCAGATCTGTGACTCGACACAATCCTGTCTTGGAGATCTGCAGACAATTCCTCGGTCTTCATGGCTTGGTTTTTGCTCTGACATGCACTGTCAACTGTGGGACCTTATATAGACAGGTGTGTGCCTTTCCAAATCATGTACAATCAATTTAATTTATCACTGGTGGACTCCAATCAAGTTGTAGAAACATCTCAAGGATAATCAATAGAAACAGGATGAACCTTAGCTCAATTTCAGGAAATCTCAATTTACCCACAGCAAAGGAATACTTATGTAAATGTGATATTTCAGTTATTTATTTTTAATTACTTTGCAAAAATTTCTAAACATCTGATTTCACTTCTTCATTCTGGGATATTGTGTGTAGATTGATGATTTAAAAAAATGAATTTAATCAATTTTAGAATAAGGCTGTAACGTAACAAAATGTGGAAAAGTGAAGTGGTCTGAATACCTTCTGAATGCATTGTATGTATAAACACTGCTGTAATTTCTACATGGTGAAACAAAAATGTATAAAAATGGCCTTTTTTGAAATCTGACAATGTGCACTTTAACCACGTGCGATTTTTTTCTATTACAAATCTCAAATTGTGGAGCAGAGAGGCAAATAAATAAATGATGGGCCTTTGTCGCAAACATTATGGACTGCACTGTGTATTAACAAACAAAACAAGTAAAAAGCTTAGTCTTGTTGAATTTCACTAACATTACAATTTCATGGAATTGGGGAAAGAATATTTAATATTTAGGAATGATGTTCACAAATTACATGAATGATTTAGATTCTGGAATCATAGAAAATAGGTTGTCGAGTAGGCCATTTGGCCCTTTGAGCCAGCACCGCCATTCATTGTGATCATGACTGATCATCCACAATCAGTATCCCGTTCCTGCCTTCTATCCATATCCCTTGACTCCGCTATCTTTAAGAGCTCTATCTAACCCTCTCTTGAAAGCATCCAGAGAATTGGCCTCCACTGCCTTCTGAGGCAGAGAATTCCACAGATTCACAACTCTGGGTGAAAAGGTTTTTCCTCATCTCCATTCTAAATGGCCTACCCCTTATTCTTAAACTGTGGCCCCTGGTTCTGGACTCCCACAACATCGGGAACGTTTCCTGCTTCTAGCCTGTCTAATCCCAGTCGCACCATTCTTTCAACATATGGCAGTCCCGCCATCCCGGAAATTAACCTTGAGAACCTACACTGCACTCCCTCATTAGCAAGAATGTCCTTGCTCAAATTTGGAGACCAAAACTGCACATAATACTCCAAGTGTGGTCTCACTAGGGCTCGGTACAACTGCAGAAGGACCTCTTTTCTCCTATACTCAACTCCTCTTGTTATGAAGGCCAACATGCCATTAGCTTTCTTCACTGCCTGCTGTCCCTGCATGCTTACTTTCAGTGACTGATGAACAAGGACCCCCAGATCTCTTTGTACTTCCCTTTTCCTGACTTGACACACCCAACATTGGGAACATTTTTCCTGCATCTAGCTTTCCCAGTCCTCTTATAATTTTATACGTTTCTATAAGATCCCCTCTCACCCGTCTAAATTCCAGTGAATACAAGCCCAGTCTTTCCAATCTTTCCTCATATGACAGTCCCACCATCCCAGGGATTAACCTCCTGAACCAACGCTGCACTGCCTCAATAGCAAGGATGTCCTTCCCCAAATTAAAAGGACTATATATAAATTTCACAACAAAACAATTTTTTTAAATTAGGAACTCTCGCAATAAATTGCAGGAATACATTAATACACTTGAAGAACGGGAAAAATAATTGGAAATAAAGTTTAATGCGGATAACCGCACGGTTACGCATTTTGGGAGGAAGAATAGGAAGGTGACATTACTTGGAAGAGAAGAGTTTAAGTGAACCAAGTGATTTTGGAGGATTATACCAAAACAAATGTGTATATATGTCAAAGAAGTCTGAACAAACTTGAGCGTTTCCAGCCTTGTTTTAGTTTTAAATCTCCCATTGATAGCATCTGCAGTTTTTCTGATTTTTTTGTCTTCAAAGTTACAAAGTTTGATATTCAGCTCAAAAGTTCGGTTAAAAGTCAATAAATCTGTTGCAAGCACACATTTCCATTATTATTCTCATGCCCTTCCCTTACTATAGAATAGTTATAGATACATTTCAATAGTTAAGAGCCAAACAATCCTTTTACTTACCAAGGGAATATCAGCCATGGAGTATACAACAACACCCTGGTATTGGGCTGTATTTTCTGTAATTCGACCCAAACCAGATTTCAGTATATGGTTTCCATACAAGAAAGATTGTTCTGTTCCAGGTTTCACCCACACTTTGTACTAAAATTTGAAGGAAAAATAACATGATTAGTGGAATAAAAATGGATTTTATTCTGCACTGTTTCATGTAATAAACCAAACTGGAAGGCCAGAAAATTAAAATCACACATTTTCAAATGTTAATTTTCAAGTAATATTTGTATTAAAGACACTGTCCCATAATAAAATGACATCAAATTTCCATTCAATAAAGTCCCCCATGGCATGCTGAACCAGATGTTTAAGATGCACAGAATCTATGGTGACTTTAATGTATATTTTATAACAAAAGACGAGAGTTGTGCAGCAGGAGGGTTATTCCAATTTAAGATCTGTGACCAGTGGAGTCCCACAGGGATCTGTGCTAGGAGGCATGGACATAAATGTAGCTGGGTTGGTTATAAATTTACAGAAGACACCAAGATTGCAGACAGTGAGGAAGGTTGTCCAAGTATCCAGTGGGATGTCGATCAGCTACAGAAATGGGTGGAGCAACGCCACTTTAATCTGAGCATGTGAGGCGTTGCACTCTGGGAGGTTGAATGCAAGGGGAAAGTGTGCAGTTAGTAACACGACCCTTAACATTACTAATGTACAAAGGAACTATTAGGTCCAAATCCATAGCTTCCTGAGAGTGGCAACTCAAGGTGGTGTATGGTATGCTTGCCTTCATTGGTCAGGGCATCGTGTCAGGTCATGATGCAGCTCCATAAGACATTGGCTAGGCTGCCTTTAGAGTATTGCATGCAGTTCTAGTCACCCAATTGCAGGAAGGATGTGGGAACTTTAGAGAGGAAGAAGTTTAGTTTAGTTTTATAGGGTATACCATTTTTATTTTACTAGAATGCTGCCAGGATTTAGGGATATTATTTACAAAGAGAGTTTGGGCAGACTTCAATTGTCAGAGGTTGGGTCAAGAGTGTTCTATTGTCATCTGTCCCAGATAGAACAATAACATTCTTACTTGCTGCAGCACAACAGAATATCTCAACATAGTACATTGTAAAGAACATAATAAACGAGAGAAAAAAACGTTCATATACATACACACACACCCAAAAAACAATAATAGTGCAATAATAATAATAATAGTCTATTGTAGTTCAGAGCTTATTTGAGGTTGTAGTGTTTAATAGCCTGATGGCTGTAGGGAAGAAGCTGTTCCTGAACCTGGATGTTACAGTTTTCAGGCTCCTGTACCTTCTTTGTGATGGTAGGAATGAAATGAGTGTGTGGCCAGGGTGGTGTATGTCTCTCATGTTGCTGGCTGCCTTTTTGACGCAGCGATTACGATAAATCCCTTCGATGGTGGGGAGTTCAGAACCGGTGATGGACTGGGCAGTGTTCACAACTTTTTGCAGTCTTTCTCACTCCTGGGCATTCAAGTTGCTGAACCAGGCCGTGATGCAACCAGTCAATATGCTCTCTACTGTACGCCTGTAGAAGTTCAGGAGAATCCCTTCTGACATACCGAGTCTCTGTAATCTTCTCAGGAAGTAGAGGCGCGGATGTGCTTTCTTTATAATTGCATCAGTGTGCTGGGTCCAGGAAAGATCTTCGGAAATATGCATACCCAGGAATTTGAAGTTTTTGACTCTCTGCACCATCGTTGATATAAACGGGATTGTGGGTCCTCATCCTTCCTCTTCCAAAGTCCACAATCAGTTCATTGGTTTTACTGATATTGAGAGCCAGGTTGCTGTGCTGGCACCATTTGGTCAATCGGTCAATCTTACTTCTATACTCTGACTCATCACCACCTGTAATTTGTCCAACAACGGTGATGTCGTCGGCGAACTTGAAGATGGAGTCCGGCTACACAGTCATGAGTATAGAGTGAGAAGAGCAGGGGGCTGAACACACAGCCTTGAGGTGCTCCAGTGCTAGACGAACATCTGGCTAGGTGGGATGTAGACCGCGGTCAGGATGATGGAGGTGAATTCCGTCGGGAGGTAGAAGGGGCAGCACTTCACCGCCTGATGTTCCAGCTGCGGAGAGTTAGACAGAACCGCCACGTCTGAGCACCATGAAGAGTTGACCATGAGGCAGACGCCCCGCCTCTCCCTTTCCCAGATGCCATGCGATGGATGGAGAAAGCTTCCTGCTGAGTCTGGAGAGCTGGGGGTGAGCCATGTCTCTGTGAAACAGAACACAGAGTATTCCCTCAGCTCCCTTTGGTAAAGCAGCCTTGACCTTAAGTCCTCCACAATCCAGTGATTGTACATTGGCTAGTAGGATGGTAGGGAGAGGGGGTCGTGGTCCCCTGACTTGTAGTCCTGCCCGCCGGCCATGTTTCCGGACACCATGGAGGCCTCCCCGGTGTGTCCAGGTACAGTACTTATTGTTCCTGCGATCCTCTGCCAGGTTGGCGATTCCCCTGCGATCGGGAATTCCCTTACAATTGCCAACTGCGATGCTGCCGGGAGATCGCAATAGCGCTAATGCGTTTAAATGGATTAGCAGCTTGTCAGTTGCAGCGCTGGTTTCTGCTGTTTCTTTTATACAGGTTAGCTGAGAACTACTATACTATATACAACATGTAGCCAGACAGGCGCCTTCTTGACATACCTGGGAACACCCGATAAAAGAAGATAAAGTTATGAGAGGCGTTAATAGAATAGACAGTTTAGTTTATTGTAGCGTGTACCGAGGTACAGTGAAAAGCTCTTTTGCCTGCTATCATTCAACGAAAAGACTATACATGATTGTACATGTCTGAAGACTGAAGGGTCTCGACCCGAAACGTCACCCATTCCTTCTCTCCAGAGATGCTGCCTGTCCCGCTGAGTTACTCCAGCATTTTGTGTCTATCTGTTCCCAAACTAAGCATCCCAATAAAATTATTTCTAGGGCACATCTGCAGAGGTTGTTGAGGGTTGTTGGGGACATGTCAGACCCCCCCACAAGGTGGAAATGTCAAAGGCTAGAGTGCGTAGCTTTAAGGCCAGAGGGGCGAAGTTTAAAGGAGATGTGCGAGGCAAGTTTTTTCCAAAAGAGAGGAGGCGAATGCTTGGAATGCAGTAGCAGGGGGGATGGTGGAAGCAGATATGATTATAGCGTTCAAGTGGTGTTGAATAGGTAATGCAGAAATTTGAGAAACAGGCAGGTGAAATGAGTTCATCTTGGCATTGTGTTTGGCACAGACATTGTGGGCCGAAGTGCCTGTTCTTGTGCTGCACTGTTCTATGTTCATTCATTGTGTGCAGTGACGCTCCAATCATTTGCAGGAACCTACCTTAGCATAAGGAGCCAAGTAGTCAAGTGCAGTAATGTGAAGACGGAATTTTAATGTTTTGGTGAATTTCCCAAAGCAGGTTCCAAGTGAAACAAGTTTGTCTCGAGCAATATTTGTTGCCAATTTTAGGATTTTCTCGCTGTAACAGAGAAACCAAATTGTTAGACAAATTCTAAAAAAGGTAATTTTATACAGTTGCCATCCTTTATTGAAATTTAAGTAATTATGCAAATACTCTTTCATAACCATTCATGGCATGTTTCAGGAAAGTTCCGTGTAAGTTTCATCACTATGCCACCTTCCAATCTAATCTTCTTACTATGCGTCACCCATAAATCATCAAAAACTCAGCAAGAAGAAAACAAATTGGCTAATTGTATCCAGCTAAGCACAGACAAAAGACCACTGCTAAGCTCTTGGTCCAATGCCTCATATGCCATGGCACTTTCACAAGCTCACCCTTCTCCTGTGATACTCAGAGAGTGGTGTCCAGAATCCCGTCACTCTTCTTGAAGAATGCTTCTCCCATCTCTAATCCTTCTGCTGCTTATATTGTCTTTGTTCCCTAGCTACTGAACATGTGCTATACAAATTAGGTTGTTCCTACTCATTCTGCTGTTGGCTGTTTTAAATAACTCTCTCGGCAGTCTCCTTCGCATCAAATAAATCCACTACTATCTATTCAGATATCCACGTAACTAAAATTCTTCAACATTGGTAACATCTTCATAAATCTTATCCAATGCCAAGTAATGCCCAGAACAATGTAGAACATCCAGCATGCCAAACATTCTCAAGGGGGTGAGCAGCCATAAGTTTGATCCGGGTTAATAGTCACTGGATTATTCCCAGTGGCAAGTGCTAGTGAGGGTAGGGATAGATTAGGACAGATGGCTAAAGAGCTGATGTCGGGACATAGATTTTAGATTTGTGGACCACCAAAATACTCCCAGGGGCAGAGAAGACCCGTACAAGAGGGATGGGTTGCATCTGAACTGGAGGGGGACTAATATCCTAGTGGGCCGTTTTGCTATGCCTGGAGGGAGGGTTTTAACTAGATTGTCAGGAGGGATGGGATCCACAGCAGTAGTGACGCAGATGAGAGGCTACAAGTTGATACGTAGATCAATATCAACAAGTCCAGTAGACAAATGTGTCGGAAGGAACTGCAGATGGTGGTTTAAACCAAAGACGGACACAAAAAGCTGGAGTAACTCAGCGCGATAGGCAGCATCTCTGTAGAGAACGATGTGTGACATTTCGGGTCTGGACCCTTCTTCAGACTAGTTACTCCAGCTATTTGTGTCTATCTTCGGTTTAAATCGGCATCTACAGTTCCTTCCTATACATGATTAGGAAGATCTCTGCTCCTTCATGCATATCAGTACTCTACTATTTATCATAGATTCCTTTGACTTGCTCGTGCTATCAAATGTTATCTCTGGATTAAATTCCATTTGGCAATACATTTTCCATGTCTAGTGTCCACACACTTCGCCCAACACCTCAGCTCGGTTCGCAATAACCAACCTGATCTCCCGGTGGCTCAGCACTTCAACTCCCCCTCCCATTCCGAATCCGACCTTTCTGTCCTGGGCCTCCTCCATGGCCAGAGTGAGGCCCACCGTAAATTGGAGGAGCAGCACCTCATATTTCGCTTGGGAAGTTTACACCCCAGCGGTATGAACATTGACTTCTCCAATTTCAGGTAGTCCCTGCTTTCTCCTTCTTTCCCCTTCCCAGCTCTCCCACAGCCCACTGTCTCCGCCTCTTCTTCCCGTCCCCCACCCCCACATCAGTGTGAAGAAGGGTCTCGACCTGAAACGTCACCTATTCCTTCACTCCATAGATGCTGCCTCACCCGCTGAGTTTCTCCAGCATTTTTGTCGACCTTCGATTTTCCAGCATCTGCAGTTCCTTCTTAAACATTTTGTCTACACTCAGGTTTTAACGCTTTTGTGATATTTTACCTCTTTATACATTTGTAAAACACCTCAAGTATTTTACAAACATCTTGTAAAGTAGGTTATTACAGTCCACATTACAGCATAGTTTCTTTGTCCTGCAGATTTCCTTATTCATTTAACTTCTGCACTTTTTATCCTTCCCTAGCCTTCCTGATCTATTGTTCTGGACCTTCAAAGCACCCAGTCCCAATAGTCATTCCTATGCTCACATAAATCAAATGAAGCAATAATATAGTTGTCTTCGAAATCGAAGGAAAAACAGCGAGCTCTCCAGTCTGCATCTGTACAATTGTTTTTGTTTCCGTTCTCTTCTCCCAAATTTACCCAACATAGCGTAAATACTTTTTGCACTTACCTTACATAATAAACACGATTGTTGTGCAAGCGGAAGCAATAGGTTCCATCGGGTCGATCCACTAGTAACTTAATATTCTGTCCAATACTGGAATAGGAACACATTCTAAAGTGAATCATTACATTTCTCACCCCGAAGCTAAACCAATTCATTGCCAACCCCTCCAAACCAAGCCAGGAGAAATACCCACTACCAATGGCATTCATCATAATGTTCACTGCCTCTGCCACTCTGCCCCCAACCTCCCCCTCCCTCGACACCCTTCCCTCCCCCTCCTACTCTCACCCATTATCCTTACAATCACCCCCTCTTTCCTTTTCCATCCCCACCCTCCTCCCCCCTCTCGCCTTCCCCTCCCCCCTTCTCCTTCCTCTCCTCCCTTCCGCTCCCCCTCTCTCCTTCCCCTCCCCCCATTTCTTCCCCAGTCCAAACCTCCATCCCCATAACCCTCTCCACCCTCCGGCTCCCTCTACCCTCAGACCACCAGCGCTCTTTTGCTCGTCTAACCCCCTACAAATGTCGAGCTCCCAGCCCCCAGGCAGTGTAACCGCACTCCCGCTTGTCTCACCTCCTCCCCACAGATGCGACTCTCCCACAGACCCCCACGTCCCCCTCCACAGACCACCCCCACTCCACAGACCACCCCATCCCCCCATCCCCCTCACTATTTGGCCAGTTTCTCGAACAACAGCCGCGTCTCCTCGTCCGTCAGTGGCCGCATCTCCCACCACATGCGCTGCGCTCCGCGCCCCGGAACCGGAACCCGAGCCCGCCGTCACCCGGGCAACCGGTCCGGCCGCGCCCGCCCCCCCCCCCCGCCCCCGCAATGTGTGGAGCAAAGATACTGGAGGAGCTCCTCTCCTCTATTTGGTGTGGAGAGACAATACCAAAGATACAGCTCTATGATCCTTGGCCACAACATGCTGGGGTAACTCAGCGGGGCCGGGGCGGGCAGCAGCCCTGACAAAGACTGACAACTTGTACCTTGTGGTCATCACTTCCCAAGAGTCCACCAGGGACTAGACTGGAAGTTGGACAGTTTATACGGGACATTTTTTTCATTTAAGCCAATTTTTACATTCAAGCCAATTAACCTACTGAGAACTATATAGAGAGAGATATAGAACAAATGAAAGATATGCAAAATAATAACATTTAGCAAGGATCATCGTGGTCTCCACTTTTCCTTTATCATCGTTACATTTTGCATATCTTTCATTCGTTTGGAAACATAGAAAATAGGTGCAGGAGGAGGCCATTCGAGCCAGCACCACCATTCATTGTGATCATGGCTGATCGTCCCCAATCAATAACCCGTGCCTGCCTTCTCCCCATATCCCTTGATCCCACTAGTCCCTAGAGCTGTTGTTCCATATCTCTCTAAACCCCCCCGGGACTATGTCTGAAGAAGGGTCTCGAGCCGAAACATCACCTGTTCCTTCTCTCCAGACTGAGAGTCAGGGGAAAGGGCAACAGGAGATATGTAGCCGGTGATATGGAGAAATAGAGATAGACAAAGACACACCTCTAATCATTGGTTATCCAACATTAAATATTGGCACAAGTACAACATGCTGGAGTATCTCAGCGGGACGGGAACGTTTCGGGTCAAGACCCTTCTTCATACTGAAAGGGAAGCAGGAGCTATGGAACTATATAGAATGTAGAGAGATGTAGAAATGAATGAATATGCAAGATGTAACGATGATCAAGGAATGGTGGAGCCAGAATCTGGTCCCTGAACATCGTTACTTGTGTCCAGAGATGCTGCCTGTCCCGCTGAGTTACTCCAGCATTTCAGTGTCTGCTGCCTGCGTCTCCCCCGCGGCGGCGGAACGGTTGACTGGGCATCGTGGGGCAGCGCGGACACTCTGCTCCGCCGCTCCTCTGCTGCCGATTCCGGTTGTTTACAGTCCCCTGTTTGGCGACTCTCGATCTAATTGAAGGAGAATGTTTATGGTTTGAAGTTGTCCTCGCGTCGGAGGAGGAGGAGGAGGATGAAGCGGAACAAGTGCGGGCGGTTCGTGTCCTCGGCCGTGGCGCAGAAGATGGAGCGGCTGTCGGAGGCCCAGCGGCAGCGCTGGCTCCGCGCCCGGCGGCCCCGGCCCACGGGGGAGGCAGAGGCAGAGCCGCCGGTCACAGGCCGGGCCCCGACAGGTCAGTGGGGCTGGGGTGCCAGAGCTGGGCCGAGCCGGGACCCAGGGCCGAGCTGGGTCAGTGGCAGTGGGGGTGGGTGCCAGGGCTGGGCAGGGACAGGTCAGTGGGGGCCGGGTTAGGCCTGGACAGGTCAGGTCAGGAATAGGTGGAGGCCGGGACCGAGCCAGATCGGTGACAGCTTAGGAGGGGGGAGGGCTGGGCCGAGCCGAGCCACGTCTGTTGGCAGCTGGGAGCGGGACTGGGCCGGGTCAGTGGTGGTCGGTAGGGAGAGAGATAAATAACCGAGCCTTCTCGACGCCAAGCAGATCCGATTCACTTTCAACTCCATTGACAGCGGATGGTGAATCTGTGGAATTCTTTGCCACTGAAGGCTGTGGAGGCAAAGTCAATGGATATTTTTAAGGCAGAGATAGATATATTCTTGATCAGTCTAGGTGTCAGAGGCTATGTGGAGAAGGCAGGAGAATGGGGTTAGGAGGGAGAGATAGATCAGCAATTATTGAATAGTGGAGTAGACTTGATGGGCCGAATGGCCTAATTCTACTCCTATTCCTTATGACAGCAGATGGATACCTTCATATGGATACCTTCATAATCCTCACAGATTTGGTTATGATCATTTTAACATTTGTCCTTCGTTAGGATAGAATGAAACCTTTTGACCTCCCCAAACTATTTTGGCCGATACTTAAATATCGTGTTGTCGAAATTACCATTTTGTTCATGAGGCGGTAAACTGAGAGCCGTTTGTGGAAAGTAGTCTAGCATACAGAATACTTGGTAGTAATTATTAATTATACACTGAAGTGTCTGAAGCAGACAACATTGCAGTAGCTGCTTCATCCCCACCAACCTTTTATTACCAATACACAGTTTCACCTACATCCAGTGACAACAACAATAGTTCTTTATCATAAATGCAGATTTGGGGATCTGCCGTGTCCAAAAATGCAGCAAAATTGTCAATACACTTCAAACTTAATGTATCGTATGTATGATATTGTCAAGCCTTAACAATGACATGGGAAATTTACCAAATCAATTCATGGTGCAAGCCTTTGAGTGTTTAATCATGCTCCAATGCATCAACTTAAAATCTTCTTGGGCAATTTGAACAATTGCAGGGACCTTTGGTCTTTCACGTCAATTTGTCCAATCCATTTGAAAAAAAATATTCTTTACATTTCTCCATATTAGATATTCTTTCGGATCCTACAGTAGTCATATAGCACAGAAACAGGGCCTTTGACCCTCTGAGTACACACTGTTTGCACCAATCCTACACTAATCCCATTATATTCTCCCACATTCCCAACAATGTCCCTGAGATTCTACTATTCATGTGCACGTAAAGAACAGGTTACAGTGGCCAACGTACCAACTGACTTGTCAACATGGTCATAGGGAGAGCGTGCAAATAGCGTACATACTCCCTTAACAACTTTTGGTTTGACTCCTCCCATTTCCTCCAAATACAAGGCGTAGCTATGGGCACGCGCATGGGCCCCAGCTAGGCCTGCCTTTTTGTAGGGTAATAATAATAATAATGGATGGGGTTTATATAGCGCCTTTCTAATACTCAAGGCGCTTTACATCGCATTATTCATTCACTCCTCAGTCACACTCGGTGGTGGTAAGCTACTTCTGTAGCCACAGCTGCCCTGGGGCAGACTGACGGAAGTGTGGCTGCCAATCTGCGCCTATGGCCCCTCCGACCACCACCAATCACACACACATTCACACACAGGCAAAGGTGGGTGAAGTGTCTTGCCCAAGGACACAACGACAGTATGCACTCCAAGCGGGATTCGAACCGGCTACCATCCGGTTGCCAGCCGAACACTTAGCCCATTGTGCCATCTGTCGTCCCCCAGGGTACGTCGAACAATCTTTGCTCGAGACGTACTGCGACCCTATCCCCAAACTCTACCTCCGCTACATCGACGACTGCATTGGTGCTACCATAACATCCTGCTCACCAGACTCAAGGACCTCGGCATTGAAGGCTCTGCACTCAGCTGGCTCCGTTCCTACCTTTCCAACAGATCCCACTTCATCTCTCTCCACAACCACACCTCTGCTACAGCCGCAGTCACTCAAGGCGTTCCCCAAGGCTCCGTACTCGGCCCCCTCCTCTTCATCATCTACATCCTCCCCCTTGGTCAGATACTCCGCCACTTCAATCTGGACTTCCACTGTTACGCTGATGACACCCAGATTTACCTTGGCACCAAATCCCCCCACAACCCCCCCCTCTCCCATATCAACTCCTGTTTGTCAGCTATAAAAACCTGGATGCAACATAATTTCCTCAAACTCAACAGCGATAAGACAGAATTCCTCCTCATAGGCTCCAAAGCCACACTCAGCAAAATCAATAACCCCACTCTCACCATCGACGGCACCACTGTCTCCCCATCTCCCCAGGCCCGCAACCTTGGCGTGATCTTTGATTCCACCCTCTCCCTTGAGCCTCACATCCGCCATGTCATTAAAACCTCCTTCTTTCATCTCCGCAACATCGCCAAACTCAGACCCTCTCTCACACCGCCTGCTGCTGAAAGACTCATCCATGCCTTCATCTCCTCCCGACTGGACTATTGCAACTCACTTCTCCTTGGCATCAGCTCCACCTACATCAACCGACTCCAACTGGTCCAGAACGCAGCCGCCCGACTCATCACCCACACCAAATCCTGGCATCACATCACTCCAGTCCTCAAAAAACTTCACTGGCTTCCCATCTCCCACCGGATCACCTACAAAATCCTGGTCCTCACCTACAAAGCCCTCCACCATCTGGCCCCCACATATCTCATTGACCTCCTCTCCCCCTACCAACCCTCACGGTCCCTCAGATCCACATCAGCCGGTCTCCTCTCCATCCACAAGTCCAACCTCCGCAGTTTTGGGGACAGAGCCTTCTCCAGGGCAGCTCCCAGGCTCTGGAACTCCCTCCCCCAACTGATCCGCAATTCCGTGTCCCTCCCCATCTTCCAGTCCCGTCTCAAGACCCATCTCTTCACCTCTGCCTATCCTTAGCCCCACGTCCCCGTCCCTTTTCATCTGTGCATTAATTGCCTCATGCTGTGTTTTGTATTGAATTCTGTCTTTACTTTGTGTACTAGTCATGTCTCTACTATTTATTTCATTCCCCTTACATGTTTTTCCTATACATGCTCAATTTTTGTAAGGTGTCCTTGAGACTCTTGAAAGGCGCCCATAAATAAAATGTATTATTATTATTATTACCTCCTGCACCCATACACAACTCACTGACTTCATCCATTTCACCACTAACTTCCATCCGGCACTCAAATACACCTGGACCATTTCCGACTTTTCCCTACCATTTCTAGACCTCACTATCTCCATCGCAGGTGATAGACTACTGACCGACATCTACTATAAACCCACTGACTCCCATGGCTATCTGGACTACACTTCTTCCCACCCTGCTTCCTGTAAGGACTCCATCCCCTACTCCCAATTCCTCTATCTACGCCGCATCTGCACCCAGGATGAGGTGTTCCGAACCAGGGCATCGGAGATGTCCTCATTCTTCAGGGAACGGGGGTTCCCCTCTTCTATTATAGATGAGGCTCTTACCAGGGTCTTGGGGATTGAGATTGGGGACATTTCTATTCAACCTGTCAAATATATTTTTACACTTATCCCATCCCCCTAGATATTCCAGGTGAATAAATTAAGGTTTTGTCAACTCAGGCAAATCGGGCTAATTACAAATCAATAACATTAGCCAACTCCGAAACATGAAGTGCTGAACATTGGGATCCAGACATCACGGACAACTGGCCTCAGTTCCCCGCTCACATCTGGCAGTGCTCTCCGTCCAAACCAGGGATCGCTTCCGACGCCTCCGCCGTCCCGGGACTCTTGCACTGAGGCTGCTCCATTGCCAGAGCTGCAGCGAGTGACTCGCCAGCCCCGCAAACACTCGAATACCCCGACTCCCTGTCCGCATCTTCCCCCCCACTGCTCCATCCCTCCCTCCGCCCCGGCACTCCAACACCCGCGGCCCATGCAGTTGATATTAGTTTTGAAATTCTCGTTGATCACAGAATTTCCCATGACAGAGCATGAGAAATTTGTGATCAAAGTGAGAGCGTGAGAATTTGGTGAAATGCGTGATTCTCACGCTCAATGTGTGAGAGTTGGCAGCTCTATGGTAGCTACCGGAGTGCAGCAATGTCGGATTAAGGCAGCAATACAATACAGGGTGGCGACTATGACAATGACTGATGAGTCCCTGTAGTAGGCTGATTTCTTCCAAAGGGACTCTATAGTTTCCCAATTTCTCCATAGTTGCCGCTGCCGACCTAACTTCTTGAATCATTCTAGGGAATCATCCACGCGTGGGGAAGAGGATAGCGAAGTACCGTTCTGTTTCAGTTATGTCTCGACTGACCTTGTGGTAGATCCTGTGCACTACTGCCCCCAACGTTTTTACATTGTGTGCGTGTATATATATGGGATTACGTAGCCTAGGTAGCAAGATCCTGTCCAATTGGCCGGCAGTCAGGGGTATGCTTTGTGCCTGCACACAAAATGTATGTTGCTGTAGGCAATTAGGGCTGGCAGTGACCTAGAAGGGGGGTGAGGAGGTGTTGGCAACAAAGGATGGTTGGTACCACCCTAATTGTTAGTGGGGACATGTGTACAAAGCCAGCATGCAGATTTGTTAGTAGTTTTGGCATAAATATGCGTCATGTATAAGAAGGTATTACAATTCAGTGTCACCATAATGGCAAGAGTCCACAAAACCCACATTCTTGGAGATAAGGCTTCTTCTATGCGATTATGTTACTGTTGTGGTGCGGCCTTTTTGTAGTGTGACACGTGGACCCAGGTAGGACGTTCTTTGATTTTGACCACTGTATTTGTAGTTAGAAGGACTTGGAAGGGTCCCTCAAAGTGGGGGTGCAGATTAGTTTTTCGCTTGAAGGTCTTGATATAAACAAAATCGCAAGGTTCCAAACCTCCTGTCTGCTGGGTCAAGCTGTGCCTCCTTTACCTGTGAATGGAAGCCCTGGTGAGGATGCATGCTCTTGTAAGTGCGAATAGCTGTGTCCTTTGCAGTTTCATAGTGCCAAGCCGTCAATGAAGAGAATCAGGTCTGGGTGAGGCAGTGGAATGTCAGTGAGGTGGACACGGGGTTTGCTGACTGCGATTGTAAATGTCTCGCAGCAATGGGGGTCGCCGTCATCTTCGTTGGGTAAGAGGGTAGCGGGGTTGATGGTGATGCACCGCCTGATGGTGATGTTGGGGTTGGACAGAAGTTCCACCTCGTACTTTGAAAGGCGGGCAATCGTCAGAGGCTGGGTGGCGCATTTTGTGAGGAGAATGTCAACTGAAAGGGGGACATGGAGGATAGTGCGGTGGTTTAATGTGATGGATGGCGCTTGGTTCACTGAATAGTATGCTGGAGCCAGCGATGGAAGACATCCAGGTAAGGCTTTGCCTACTGGGTCGAGCTGGGTGCTGCAGTAGGCGACTGGACGTTGGTGGTTTCCATGAAGCTGAGTGAGGACAGACAGTGCGAAACCTGACGTGATGCACAAAAAGATTGAATGGCTTCTCGAAGTCTGGCAGACCCAGGGCCTGTGCCTGAGTCTGGGCTCGTTTCAGGGCAGTGAATGTCTGGTGGGTCTCATGAGCCAATTGTTGGGGATCGGGTGGTGGTGGCGTAGAAAGGTCCAGAAAGGGCCTTATACTCTACAATCAATTTTAAACTTATTCTTATACTCTATAATTTGGGAGCGTTCCCAAATAAAAATTCTCATCTTATGTATGTCGCTATTCTAAGGCCTTACACTCTATAATCAATTTTTAAACATTCCTATATTTCTCAAGATATACTTAAATTTATGTAGTTGCAACTAAAACAAACTACTAGGTGCCATTGAAAGGACATGAATCAAAATAAAAATAAACGACGAACTTTTACGAAAAAATAAACGACGAACTTTACCAAACCATGTAATGAGCTCAACCTCTCACTTGGATTTTCAATCACATAGGACAGGATAGTCAACCTGTCAATTGTGATCTTGATTGAGTAAGATAAAATAAGACCAAATGGAGTCAAACTCACCCTTAAACTTGCAAAGAGCTCAACCTCTCAATTGCATTTTCAACGGACCAAAACTAAATTAAGAAAACAAAGTCATAACTCCACCTTAAACTGCAATGAGCTCAATTTCCCAATTGTGTTTCCAAAGGTAATAATAAAACTAATAATAAAACAAAATCATAACTCCACCTTAAACTTGCAATGTATTTTCGACAAACTAAAACTTAAAAAATAAACGATTACTGCATGCTTTGTTACCTTGGAACTCTGATGTGTTAATGTTCAGTATCCACTTTTGGCCGATCAGAGTCTCTAGCACTTTTGCAAAGAGAAAATGATCAATGAAAAGATGGCCGGAAGCTGGTACTTCGTCCCTGAGTCAGACTCACTGTGCAAGGGTTGGGATTTACATTTTGCAGTCATATTACAATGTCTTGTACTTGATTTACTGTATTTCCCGGCAATGAAGATGCACCTGCGTCGAAGACGCACCCCCAATTTAAGTTGCTACATTTTGAGAAAAGGATGGCGGGACAGGATCAAGGGTTTGGTTTAGTCCAGAGGTGGGAAACATCGCCTGCGTGCCCCGGGACTGGCTGCAGTTCCCAGGTCGCCTGCCCCGGGACTGGGTAGGAGGAAGGGGTGGGGGAGGAAAAGGGGAGGGTGAAGGGGGGGGTGAGGAGGAGGGGGAGGGTGAGGAGGGGGGGGGGTGAGGAGGAGGGGGGGTGAGGAGGAGGGGTGATGAGGAGGGGGGGGAGAAAGGGGGGGGGAAGAGGGGGGGGAAGAGGGGGGGGGGGAGAGGGGGGGAAGGGGGGAGAAGGGGGGAAGGGGGGAGGAGGGGGGGAAGAGGGAGGGGGAGGGAAGAGGGGGGGGAAGAAAGAGGAGGGGTGAGAGAGGGGGGGGGGGAGAGGGGAAGAGGGGGGGAGGGAGGGGGGGAGAGGGGGGGAAGGAGGAGGGAGGGACGGGGGGGAGGGAGGGGAGGGGCGGAGGGGAGGGAGAGAGAGAGAGAGACCCCCCCAGCGGCGTTGTCCTTTCACAGCCGCTTCCCATCAGCTGCCAGCAATGAGGGATAGACTTGGCTATTCCTCAGTACAGCAACATCGTTCTTGATGCTGCTGTACTGAGGGGTAGCCAAGTCTATCTTTCTTGGCTAACAACCTAACCCTCGGCCTCCAAGACGCAGGTAAATGTTTGTGCCTTCTTTTTGGGTAAAAAATAGCGTCTTCATTGCCGGGAAATAAGGTATTTAGAATGTCAATGCTGAAAGGACCAACAATTAATTAAACGGTGACAACACAAAAAAAGGTGTAAAATGTCAGTCCTAATTAATAAAAGCTGCATCAATGTATTTATGTTCTTTATTTCTTATTTCTGCATTATTCATTAAAATTTTGAGCCCAAAAAAAATCATTGTAATATTACTACAGATAAGTAAATTACAAAATTACATTCTTTTGTAATTTTGCAAATTAATTTCATTCCTGGGATAAATAAGATTCGATCGTATCATTTTCATTCATGAAACTTCTGTATAATCAAAATAAATTTAAATATTAAGATGATTCCATAGGGATAATGAAAATCTTAAGTCAATACATATCAGGAAAGGCAGGCACATTGAAATGATTAGTATTGTGCTTGTGTATTGTGTATTGTGCATTGAGAATAATAGTGAATTTATTTTTTAAACTGTAGTTGCTAGTAATCTAAAATTAAACAGAAAATGCTGGAAATATTCAGTAGATTAGGTCGCAGCTGTGGGAACTAAAACTGTGTTGATGTTTCTGGAACTGTGTAGGAGAACATTAAACTGCAATGAGGGTGGAGGATGGCGGTGTCTCTGGCATGGTAAAACCGGGGTGACCATGTAGAGAAGCTATAAACAGTAATCTGGTTAGTGAGTAGGTGCAGTTAGAGAATGAGAACAGAGACAAAATAACATAGACAAGAGAATATAGGAGTTACAAAAGGCAGAGCAGAGAAGCATCCTGGCAGGTAAGGGAAAAAAAGGTTCAGTTGGTTTATATATTACTTTATTTTCCTTTTCTTTCCATCTTAGATTGGAGAGTATTCCCAGTGTGAATCACCAGGCATGAGTACCTGCTCTGCATTGTGTAACTACCACATTCTTTGGCCTATGATCTTTTGCATATTCTCTTACTCTAATTGCTCCCATTCACTCATTAAACAGAATATTTATTTTACGATTTATCCCCATAGTCAAGCTCATTTTAAGCTTTTGGCGATTACCCCCTTCCTCCACCACCCCTGTAGTTTAAAGAGCTTGTTTGGTCTCCTTCCTAATTTCGAGGGAGAGTCTTTGACTTGAAATGTTAACCCTGTTATTCTTCCCACAGGTGTGGCCTGACTTGTTAAGTATTTCTAGCATTTTCTGTTCTTATTAAGAATAATATTTCTCTCATATTGTTCATACAGTCTCCAAAATAGAAATATTCTTATTTTAATGTTAACAACTAACAACTAGAAATATTCTTATTTTAATGTTAAACAACAAAAAAACTTATACCTAAATTTTGGAAAAATGCATCCACCCCAACGCTTAAAATGTGGATCACAAGCATGTCTGAGATGCTACATCTTGAAGATATGAGATTCGTCCGAGCAGGAAAATCAGAGCAATTCTTAAAGATATGGTCTCCTTTCATCGATTTATTACAAGTATAATATGGTGCAACACAACTCTGGAAATTAACTGTTTCTGAACTGGGTGAGGGGTGTGGAAAGATATGAAGTAGGTATATCCCATTTCTGTTTTCCGGTCTTTCTTTTTTCCTTTTTATTTACAACTCTATGTGTTTCTTCTCTCTATCCTTCTACAAACTATCACTTGTTAACTCCTGGAGTGGTACTCCAGGGGTTCACACATCACTGTTTCCCTTACTCTTCTCTTTACTCTCTTTTACTTTCATCTGTGACATTTCTATTGTTAAATTTAAAACAAGAAGTTGTACATGAAATGTATTATGTCTTATGCCATGGTTTATACTACTGCACATTGCTTCTAATAAAAAATACAAATAAAAAAAAACAACAAAAAAAACTAATGAGAATTAGTTGAGGTCCTTTTCCAAAACATTCTTGATTTGCTGTACGAGTTTCCATTATTTCTGTACCAGTAGCATGATCAATTGACCTTTTATCCCTGAATAATAATCTTCAGAATTAAATCATGTGCTTTCTAAAAATCAAGGTCACAATTGTATTTGTATAGTAGCAATAATAATTCATAAATGTATCTGGCCTTATATCTCATTGTGCTAAGTGAAATATATTTATAAAAATCTTAAATATTTGATTCCCACCCTACTGTGCATTAACTCACATTATATCTGTTTCTATTTCTCATTAGCTGCATCTCTTATTATGACCACCAGCTACTGCCGTCTATGCCATGGAAAGTTTTCCTCCAGGAGCCTTCGTAATGTTTTTGCAAAAGTTCCTCTGATTGAGACGAGTCCAGAGAGGCAGCGCAGAGCACAACAGACTTTCTGTGGTGATTTCCAGAAGCTAGTTGGTGTTGTTGTGAGGCAGGATTCCACTTTGCCACAGTATATCTGTAGGAACTGTCACGCTCAATTTTATAAGTGTTGGACTATCTTGAAAAACTTCATTCAAAAAGTGAATACTTCACCAGTAGCTGCAGTACAACATGGACAAAAGGCTAGCAGGTACTCAAATCATTAATTTGACTGTATGCTACTGTTTAACGATAACCAATGGACTTTATTATGTATGCAATAATCTGAGTACTTGCTTTTGTAAGAAATAAAGATTTAAGATTATAATTATCCAAAGATATAATTTAGCTACTCGTGGATCTTTATCATTGGTGTGTTGGTGATCTGTGGGTGGGAATAGTTCTCCATCTAGCTTGCTGTTGCATAAGATACTGCAGGTCATAAAGTGAAGCTCAACTCACAACATTGTTGCCTAATATCAGCAAAAGAGGATTGCTGTCAAATTCTTTCTAATGGACAGATAAAGCAAATTTGCCATAGTCCTGTCTTTGGTGGTGTATCTGGACTTCCAGAAGGCTTTCGACAAGGTCCCACATAAGAGATTAGTTTACAAACTTAAAGCACACGGCATTGGGGGTTCAGTATTGATGTGGATAGAGAACTGGCTGGCAAACAGGAAGCAAAGAGTAGGAGTAAACGGGTCCATTTCACAATGGCAGGCAGTGACTAGTGGGGTACCGCAAGGCTCAGTGCTGGGACCCCAGCTATTTACAATATATATTAATGATCTGGATGAGGGAATTGAAGGCAATATCTCCAAGTTTGCAGATGACACTAAGCTGGGGGGCAGTGTTAGCTGTGAGGATGATGCTAGGAGACTGCAAGGTGACTTGGATAGGCTGGGTGAGTGGGCAAATGTTTGGCAGATGCATTATAATGTGGATAAATGTGAGGTTATCCATTTTGGTGGCAAAAACAGGAAAGCAGACTATTATCTAAATGGTGGCCGACTAGGAAAAGGGGAGATGCAGCGAGACCTGGGTGTCATGGTACACCAGTCATTGAAAGTGGGCATGCAGGTGCAGCAGGCAGTGAAGAAAGTGAATGGTATGTTAGCTTTCATAGCAAAAGGATTTGAGTATAGGAGCAGGGAGGTTCTACTGCAGTTGTACAGGGTCTTGGTGAGACCACACCTGGAGTATTGCGTACAGTTTTGGTCTCCAAATCTGAGGAAGGACATTATTGCCATAGAGGGAGTGCAGAGAAGGTTCACCAGACTGATTCCTGGGATGTCAGGACTGTCTTATGAAGAAAGACTGGATAGACTTGGTTTATACTCTCTAGAATTTAGGAGATTGAGAGGGGATCTTATAGAAACTTACAAAATTCTTAAGGGGTTGGACAGGCTAGATGCAGGAAGATTGCTCCCGATGTTGGGGAAGTCCAGGACAAGGGGTCACAGCTTAAGGATAAGGGGGAAATCCTTTAAAACCGAGATGAGAAGAACTTTTTTCACACAGAGAGTGGTGAATCTCTGGAACTCCCTGCCACAGAGGGTAGTCGAGGCCAGTTCATTGGCTATATTTAAGAGGGAGTTAGATGTGGCCCTTGTGGCTAAGGGGATCAGAGGGTATGGAGAGAAGGCAGGTACGGGATACTGAGTTGGATGATCAGCCATGATCATATTGAATGGCGGTGCAGGCTCTAAGGGCCGAATGGCCTACTCCTGCACCTAATTTCTATGTTTCTATGTTTCTATGTTTGTAAACTGCATTCACCATTTGTTGGTGATCATTGCTGAAGCGTTGAGTTCTGCAGTTCCCTACCTTTCCCACTTTCTATCTTCCTTTGTGACATTCCTTCAAATGTACCTCTTCAAACGTACCAAGCTTTCAGTAAACCTCCCTTTCACATATCAGTTTGGTATTTGATTTTGCTTTTACAAAGCTCTTCCAGATATATTGCAGTTAAAGATGGCCTGAAAATGGCAGGAAATAGCACGATCAGGAAAATATATGCAATACTTATCTCCATCAATAAAGAAAAAATGGACAGAGGCCATTGAATATTTTGTTAAATTTATACCACCACACATTAGAAAAGTGTACCAGTAAAGCACTGATAATCTGGCATCTGGTTACTCAGAAATCCACCCACACTCCAAAGACGTGCAGGTTTGTAAGGTGGTTGGATTGGTAAAATTGTAAGTTGTCCCTAGTGTGTGTAAGACAGTGTTAGTGTGCGGGCATTGCTGGTCAGCATGGACTTGGTGGGCCGAAGGGCCTGTTTCTGTGCTGTATCTCTAATCATAAACAAACCCTGATGGTTTATTTTCTAACCCACTCATTAGTCCGGTTTGTGAGCTAGGGGTCCAGAGTACAAGTGGAGAGTGCGGCCAGCAGTGAACTGGTCTCTGGAGTGTTTGTATCTTTCCCACTTCTTTTAATCTTGGGTTCACTGGAAAAGGTTTCATATTAGCGTGTAATGTAAAAGTAATGAAATAAAAGTGGGTTTACACTAGGAGTAACAATAGGAATAACAGCCAATGATCTGGATCACAGAGTGTTGGATTACTGGAATTTTATTGTAGGCAGCAGTTTATTGGGATAGTACCAGACATGAAGGAATTCTCTTGTGTGGAGAAGTAGAAAAGCTGCTATGTTCCAATTAGTAGAGAAGGGTCTCGACCCAAAATATCACCTGTCCATGTTCTCCAGACTTGCTGCCTGAACTGCTGAGTTACTCCAGCACTTTGAGTCCTCTTGTGTATGTTTCAATTAGTTCCTTTGATGAGGTCTATTTAAAAATGATTAGCAATCTTGCTGATGAAAGTAGGCAAAAACGATTTTCAATCATGTGCATCTTCAATAAATAGCCGAACATGATCTATCCCATAGTTCATCCTCGGCACAACCAGTAGACAGAGTCCAGATTCTTCACCTCTTGCGATAGAGTCATAGAGTGATACAGTGCAGAAACAGGCCCTTTGGCCCAACTTGCCCACCAACATATTCCCAGCTACACTAGTCCCACTTGCCCGTGTTTGGCCCGTACCCCTCCAAACCTGTCCTATACATGTACAGAGCTGCCAAGTAATTCGTATTTACCATATTTTGTACGGAAATGTGATCAGAATACGAATGTACTGATTTACTTTGTAAAATATGGATTTTTAAAAAATCAGCCCGACTTCCTGTTTCATCTTGCTGCTTAAAAAATTCAAGGATATAAAAAGTCATACTGTACCTCTAAAAATTATAGCAGATTAAATCTATTAGTATTTTAAATTTCAAGATCTGGAAGCTTTGATCTGCCTGTCCCACTCCAGGTTTAAACAGCGCTGTCAGTTTAACGGTGGGAATTTAACAAACAGCACTATAGGTTCTAAAAATAGCGCTCCCAGCTGGAGCACTATTGCCTTTACACATAGCGCAATGGCCACAGCGCTATGGGTCACAGACTGTTGGGGGAGGGAGGGAGGGAATAAGAGGGTGGGAGATAAAGAAGGAAGGAGGGAGAGGGAGGGTGGGAGGGAGAGGGAGGGCTAGAGAGGGAGAGGGAGAGAGGGAGGGAGAGGGAGGCTTCAAAAATGGCTTCCACATCATCATCTGTTGCTAAAAGCAGGAAGCAGCCGTTCAAACAGCAGTATACAAAGAGATGGCAATGAATGCACTGTCAAGTAAGGTGCGTAGAAGACATGTCAATTGATAGTAAGGTTATGCATTCTTGTACTCTTACATGGGTATGACCGCACATTAAAAAATCACACTTTTTTCAGCAAAATGGCACCGCGTAAAAATACTGATTTCCTCAGCAAAATAATGATTTTCAGGTACTAGAATACTGAAATGCTCTGACAAAACTTGGCAGCTCTGTCAAACTGTTTCCTAAATGTTGAGATAGTCCCTGCCTCAGCTACCTCCTCTGATAGCTTGTTCCATTAACCCCCTCCACCCTTTGTGTGAAAAAGGTACCCCTCAGATTCTGATTAAATCTTTTCCCCTTCACCTTGTCCTCGATTCCCCTACTCTGGGCAAGAGACCTGGTGCATCTACCCAATCTATACCTCCCATGATTGTATGCACCTCTATAAGATCACCACTCATCCTCCTGCGCTCCAAGTGATAGAGACTCAGTCTACTCAACCTCTCCCTATAGATCAGACCTTTTAGTCCTGGCAACAACCTCGTAAATCTTCTCTGTACCCTTTTCAGCTTGATATCTTTCCTCTAACGTGGTGCTCAGAACTGAAGACAATACTCGAAATGTGGGTTAAATAATACTCTAAATAATAGGCTTCTGAATCTTTAGTTTGTTATCCTTCCTGCGAAACATTCAGGATGTTCTCTATTTTAAAGGCATGTAAATGCAAGTTGTGTGGAATATTTTAGTAGCAGCTATTTTAAAGGCATGTACATTGCCCTCCATAATGTTTGGGACAAAGACCCATCATTTATTTCTATGCCTCTGTACTCCACAATTTGAGATTTGTAATAGAAAAAAAAAGACATGTGGTTAAAGTGCACATTGTCAGATTTTATTAAAGGCCATTTTTACACATTTTGGTTTCACCATGTAGAAATTACAGCAGTGTTTATACATAGTCCCTGCATTTCAGAGCACCATAATGTTTGTGACACATGGCTTCACAGGTGTTTATAATTGATCAGGTGTGTTTAATTGCCTCCTTAATGTATAAGAGAGCTCTCAGCACCTAGTCTTTTCTCCAGTCTTTCCATCACCTTTGGAAACTTTTATTGGTGTTTATCAACATGAGGACCAAAGTTGTGCAAATGAAAGTCAAATGAGCCATTATGAGACTGAGAAATTAGAATAAAACTGTTAGAGACATCAGCCAAACCTTAGGCTTACCAAAATCAACTGTTTAGAACATCATTAAGAAGAAATGGAGCACTGGTGAACTTACTAATCGCGATGGGACTGGCAGGCCAAGGAAGACCTCCACAGCTGATGACAGAAGAATTCTCTCTAATAAAGGAAAACCCCAAACACCTGTCCGACAGATCAGAAGCACTCGTCAGGAGTCGGGTGTGGATTTGTCAATGACCACTGTCTGCAGAAGACTTCATGAACAGAAATACAGAAGCTACACTGCAAGACGCAAACCATTGGTAAGCTGCAAAAATAGGATGGCCAGGTTACAGTTTGCCAAGAAGTAGTTAAAAGAGCAACCACAGTTCTGGTAAAAAGGTCTGTGGACAGATGATATGAAGATTAACTTATATCAGAGTGATGGCAAGAGCAAAGGATAGAGGAGAGAAGGAACTGCCCAAGATCCAAAGCATACCACCTCATCTGTGAAACATGATGATGGGGGTGTTATGGCCTGGGTATGTATGGCTGCTGAAGATACTGGCTCACTTATCTTCATTGATGATACAACTGCTGATGGTAGTAGCATAATTAATTCTGAAGTGTATAGACACATCCTATCTGCTCACGTTCAAACAAATGCCTCAAAACTCGTTGGCCGGCGGTTCATTCTACAGCAAGACAATGATCCCAAACATACTGCTAAATCACCAAAGGAGTTTTACAAAGCTAAAAATGGTCAATTCTTGAGTGGCCAAGTCAATCACCCGATCTGAACCCAATTGAGCATGCCTTTTATATGCTGAAGAGAAAACTGAAGAGGACTAGCCCCCAAAACAAGCATATGCTAAAGATAGCTGCAATACAGGCCTGGCAGAGCATCACCAGAGAATACACCCAGCAACTGGTGATGTCCATGAATCGCAGACTTCAAGCAGTCATTGCATGCAAAGGATATGCAACAACATACTAAACATGGCTACTTTAATTTACATGACATTGCTGTGTCCCAAACATGATGGTGCCCTGAAATTGGGGGGCTATGTGTAAACACAGCTGTAATTCCTACATGGTGAAACCAAAATGTATAAAAATGGTGTTTATTAAAATCTGATGGGTTTTTGTCCCAAACATTATGGAGGGCACTGTTTATGCAAGTTGTGTGGGATATTTTAGTAATGGCTATATCAACTTGAGGCATGATTTGCGTTTTATAACCCTGAATGTAAGCATTAGAATTCAGCAAATCAATTATCTTTTAACAAAGGCTAGGCTGTTTAGATACAAAGAACTGTAAAATGCATTTTAACTTTTTTTGCCACAGAGACCTGCTCCAAACTATGGCTATATTCAGATTCTTCTTATTCATTGATTGGAGATGGGGATTGCTGACATGGTTCATTGTCTATTACCACTTGCAGTGAGCTATCGTTGTGAACCACTGGAGATGCTCTTGCATTTTGATGCAGTGATCTTTTTCATACAACTAGATGGCTTGCTATGGCAGTTAAGAGTCATAATCACATTACAAATGATGGCATACTTTCGTCACTGAAGGACATTAATTTACCATGTTGATATTTACGACAATCTGGTTATTTCATAAACATCATTATGCTTTTAAATGCTAGTTTGTTAATGTTTTTTTTAATGATGTAATCAGATCTAATTCTTCAAGATGGCTAGACCCTTTTACAGGGCAAGAGTCCTTTTGCTTTTGGTCTTAATTGTATATAATGCCTTTTTTTCTACTTTTTATTATTGTAGATGTGTTGCAGCAACTGAAACATCATCAGTGCAATCACTTTCACAATCTCCGTTAAGCAATTCTGTGTCTGGTAAGTGAACCACGATATTCACTGCATCAAGGAACTCTGCCTAGAATAGTGTAACGTGTATGAATATCAACAACTTACATTTATTCAGCACCTTTATCAGTATGGGAGGTTCTTGGGTGCAGGAATGTAACTTAACAAAGTTTGACACTGAGCCCAGAAAGGAGATGCTTTCTTACAGGTAACCTTTACGGAGGAGACACACAAAGAGGCATCGGATGCAATGCCAAAGCTGGTTGCTCAAGGCAGTTGTGGATGCCTAAGAAGGATTTAAGTAATTGTGCTTAAAAGGGCTGATTTGAAGGAACATAAAATCTTCTGAAGAATATAAGCATAGGAAAAGGTAATGCCATTGGAGGAATTTGAATATCAATATGAGAATTTTAAATTCAAGGGTTGGATGGGCTCAGAATCAATATATGTTTAAGGACACCCTCAGAGCTAAGCATAACTTGTTTCCACTATAGTTTCAAGGTGATTGATGAGTCCAGTGCTGGATTCTGCCTCGTGTGAGGCTGGTGGTATGTGATACTGTGGATGGGTTTGTTCATGCTGTTATATTCTCCTTCCTGCTGTTTGCACCTGACCTCCACATGTTCCTGTAATCGAGAGTTGAGGTACCTGGGTGCTTTCTGAATGCTCATTCTCCATTTTAAATAATCACAGGCCATCGATTCCTGTGAATCCAAGAAAGTTTTATCTTTTTAAGGGGACTTTGAGATAGTTCTGAACCATTTTCTCTGTCCTGGAAATCTTCATATTTTGGACAGGTACATGGATAGGAAAGGTTTAGCGGGATATGGGCCAAACGCGACCAAGCTTAGATGGGACATCTTGGTCGACAAGGCCAAGTAGGGCCGAGGTGCCAGTTTCCGTGCTGTATGAGTCTATGATAGAGCTTGGTGCATTTTGCTTGGTTTGGGAGCCTAGTGTCAGGCATATGGACAATGTGACTAGTTCAAAGGGTTGAGTGTGATCAGTCTTGATGCTGGCATGGGAAAGGTCGGTGACTTTGGTTCACCTATCCTGCCCATGGATTTGGAGACACGTGTCATGTTTATTGGTTAACTGCAGGATTTCCTGCACTCTTTCTTTTGGTCATGTTTTTATTGGCCCTTGGCTTTAGGATTTAAAAAAATTATTAAATGGCACGGAGGCATAACTAGAGTTGCTGCCTTACAGCACTTACAGCGCCAGAGACCCGGGTTCGATCCCGACTAGGGGTGCTGTCAGTACGGAGTTTGTACGTTCTCCCCGTGACCTGCATGCGTTTTCTCCGAGATCATTGGTTTACTCCCATACTCCAAAGATCTACAGTTTGTAGGTTAATTGGCTTGGTATAAATGTAATCTGTCCCTCGTGTGTAGGATAGTGTTAATGGTCGTTGCAGACTCGGTGGGCTGAAGAGCCTGTCTTCGCGCTGTATCTGTGCCTCTAAACTAAATATGGGATCAAATATTTAAGATCTCTAAAGAAGGGTCTCGACCCTAAACATCACCTATTCCTTCGCTCCACAGATGCTGCCTCACCTGCTGCGCTTCTCCAGCATTTTTATCTACCATGGGATCTAATATGGTCCTTCTGGTGAAAGTACACCCACAGTGCTATAGGGAAAGGAGTTCCAGAATTACTTCGTACATCCAGCTTCTTTCATGGACTGTTGGCATATTTCTAAATCAGTATGGTGTACAAATTACAAGGGAAAGTGCAGTGGATGATGCCCTCATACACCTCCTCAATGATGGTGAAAAGCATGGGCTCAGGAGCTGCTATTGCGTAGCCTAGATGAATAATCACAGTGCATTTAACAAACAGTTCACATTGTAAACTTTGTACAACAAACATGGAGGGAATGAATGTTGAGAATGCCTGTCTCCATTTTTTTCCCATGAGGTCTTTCATAATTTCTTTGTTTTTTCTTTTTAATTGCTGTGTATATTGAGGCAGTCTGAAAAAATCTCTCTAGATTTACTAAATCTTTTTGATTATTTGTAGGTGACTTTAAGCAGATGCTAAACGACGGTGTCCTAGTTGCAAGCCCACAGGGTCTACAGATTTTGGTCACCTGGGCTCACCATCATGGTAGTAGCTGTGGTTCTCAGCCACATGTACAGAGTGTTTTAACAGCAGAGTATCGAGGAGTAGTCGGTGCTGTGTGGGGGTGTCCAGAGGGCCACAGTTACATCCTGGACATGCATTCAAGTCGCAGCGTTGTTTTGAATGAGGGACAGTGCCCATCCAGTAGAAATAAGGACTCAATGGAGGAAGTTCTGGATGGTTCAATAACACTTTCACCTCGGAATGGAACAGTGACTGAAAATGGTGAGGGTGACAATGTTGTAAAGCATCAACCTGTCCCAGTGTTAGCAGACTTTCAGCCTTGTATATACAGTGGAGCCACTTCGCGGTCAGTGGATGTGGACAACCCAGAATCTCTATTGAAGAAGGATATGTTCTTGCGCTCAGATCCTGAATATACAGAGTGCTCTTGGGAAAAAGTTCAGGTACAAGATGCAACTCAACCATTAAATGTGAAAAGTAAGACATTTATTTTATTACTAAATTATGGGATTGTATGTTTTATATATATCTTGATTTAAAAAAAAAGTATTAACTGACTGAACATGGGAACGTTCTGGAAATATTAAAGCTACTTGTGATAAATCATAAAATCCATGAGACTGCTCTTTTATTTCAATCAGTTCTATCATCGTGGGAAGATAGCTTACACGAGACTGGACTGCATTGTATATTTTCTGATTATTACTGTTGTGTGATATTTCTCTACTTATTGGTTAATCTAGCTGTTTTTATATCTGAACTAAAATTTGGCATAGTTTGTGTAAGGTCCAAATTATACCATTAAAAAAAAAATATATAGATGGTCTAATATAATGCTTATTGCGTGATAAATGTTGGCAGGGACGTCGGGAGAGGTCAATGAAATATGTTAATGAGAGGTCAATGAAATATGTTAATGAAATAGAGTTATTGGCACATACAGCATAGAAAGAGACCTTGCCAATTGGCTAATTCTATGGCATTTACTTTAAGATACCTCTGCTATGGGGAAACATTTCTAACTATCTACCCAATCTAGAACCATTTTATTTGCCACCAACGGTAACCCCCTCAGCATCCTCTGCTCCAAGGAAAACAAACCTGACCTATCAAGTCTTTCCTCATCAATGCTCCAATCTAGGCAACGTCCTAATCTCCTCTGATACCGCCCCAGTGCAATGGCATATTTTCTGTAATGTGACCAGAACTGTGCACAGTGCTCCATCTATGGCCCAACTAGTATATATTATTGAGTTGTACTGTAAAGTCACTGCTGATGTATTCCGCACCACAACTCATGAAGGCACCATTAGATGTGACACTGAGGTCCATTTGTTCTTCAAAATTCCTATGGGTACTGCCATTCATTGAGTATATCCCACCCCTATTCGTCATCCAAAGTACATCACCTCAAACTTATCAGTTAATCAATTCAACTTGTAAACTATAAGCCAACATTTTCAAATGCCCATAATGTATTCTACTCAAGAATTGTTTAGCATAACTCAAAATCCCATCAATAATTTACATTAAATATGTGGTTGGAACAACGTGAGCTGCATGTCCTCTCAAGCAATCCAAATGCATAATTGATTTTATCTGCCTTTGCTCCATGGTTGCTGTGAGGCAGAGGATTGTGAATTTCAGCTCTGCTCCAGAGCCACGTATCCAGATGGCACTGAACACAGTGGGTCTGCCATAACATTGAAAGTGCTGTTTTTCAATTCGGGTATTATGCTTGCCAAGTAGCAGGGAACATAACCTGGAGTGTTGAATATTCAGATTTCTTCCTATCGTTAAAATATCACTTTCATTTTCAGAGTGGTGGAGATTCAGTTCAGAATACCATGCTTCGGAACTCATTTGTTCCCAGTCTAATAGATCAGAATTCAATCCCAATGTCAAAACAGCTGAATAATGGGAATGGCTGTGTAATAGGAATAGGAATACTTTGTCACATGTGACTAGGCACAGTGAAATTATTTGCAAACAATGTATACAAATAGCAGCCACCTACGGCGCTGACAAAGTTACAAAGCATGCTGGCTTCCCCCCCCCAACAGTTCCCCCACTGCCAAATCCCCATTGTCCTTTGTCCCCCCCGCCCCTTATTGTCCATTGTTCTTCTCCTCACGGCAGACCCATAGAAACTTCTCCTCACGGCCAGGCCATAGAAACATAGAAAATAGTTTTGTTCTTTCCCTCCCTCCTCACGGTGGTCCTTCACGCTCTCATCGACCAAGAACAGAGTCAATATTACAAATGGATAACCTACAGCAGAACTGGCCAGAGAAAGCAGGTTATAAATTCAATATTTAGTCCCGAAGAATACAAGGTAACAGGCAACTGGAAGCACAAGGATGTGACAGAGATACCCGCAAGGTGTCCCCCAATCTGCTGTTGGTTTGTCCAATGTAAAGGAGACCACATCGTGAGCATTATATACAATGCACTCAATTGGTATATGTGCAAATAAATTGCTGATTCCCTGAAAGGACTTTTGGGTACCTGGGTAGTGAGAGATGTTGGTGGCATAGGAAAGTGCCCTAAGAATAAACTGTTTTGAGTTATTTCTAAACTTAAAACCAACATGTTTTCCCCACAATTCTTCAATCTGAAATGTTAATTCTGCTTTCCACAGATGCCGCCTAATGTGCTGAATGCTTCCAGCTTTTTTGTACTTATTTCAGATTTTCCAGCATCTGCTGTTCTGTGTTTTTCATTTATAAAGTAGATGTTTCGCTAGATTAATTATATTTTTAAGGAAATTTGCGTGGAGATAAGAGATTCGATATTGGATGATAGTTGTATTGAACGGCACAGGTAATGACAGTTTAAGATCCTGTTAAAATGCACCTTGTGTAATTTTTTTTAAATAATAGCGTGGTTTAATTTATATGAAGTTAATGAATGGGTGAGCTAAAGTGAAGATTAATCCTGAAGTCTGGGGCTGATATACTGTGTTGATTATAATGTGTTGATTATAGTTGGAAGCTTCTGTTTGGGTGAAAAATGTGCAAATTATTGAATGTTTAAAAATATTATTGCTAAGCTTGGATGAATGGACAAAGGACAAAGGACATTTATTGTCACATACACCAAATGGTGTAGTGAAATTTGTCTTGCCATGCAGCACACAGATAAAGATTAGACACAACATTAAAGAAATTTAACAATAAACATAAAAACATCCCCCCACAATGGTTCCCACTGTTGGGGAAGGCACAATTTCCAGTCCCCATCCCCAGTTCACCCATAGTCGGGCCTATTGAGGCCTCCGCAGTCGCCTTTACGGAGGCCTGATGTTCCAGGCCGTTCTCGCCGGGTAATGTAGCTCCGGCGTTGGGAGAATCCTCACAGCAGCTTGGGACACCTGGAACAGCCGCTTCCGTACTTGAGACCGCGGCTTCCGAAGCCAACAAGGCCGCGCTGGATGGAGCTCCACAACTGGTGATCTCGGCGAGAGATCCCAGGCTCCCGATGTTAAGTTCAGCGCCGCCATCCGCGGCTGGCCGCTCCACAGATCCGCGGCTCCGCGATGTTTCATCGGCGGTCTTCAGCTCACCGGAGCTCCAGCGTGGCGACCCGGGCAAGGCATCGCCCGATTCGCGATAGCGCTCCAGTACTGTGCCGCCGTCGAAGCCGAGGTTCTGGGCGGTCCACTCAGGAAACGCCGCTCCAGGCCTGCTGGTCGGCCGCGAGTACGGTCGAAGGTGCAGCCCGGAGAAAAGTCGCCTCACCGACCAGGTAGGGCCCCTAGAAAGTAATTTCCCCCTCCCCCCCCCCCCCCCCCCCCCCCCCCCCCCACCCCCCACATAAAAAAGACTAGAACTCCTAAAAACAAAACACTCAACTAACTAAAAATTAAAAAAAGATGAAAAACGGACAGCTGCAGGCTGGGCAGCCGTACTACACAGAACGGCACCCCCTACACCATTGCAAGAATGAGATTTGTTTTAGAGATGTAGAGCTCCAGATACTTCAATTGATTAATGTTCTGAAATGACTCAAACTACCACATTTGTTAAAATAAATTGATTCGAGAATAACTTTGCATATCATCAAATTTTTTGACAAAATACTGGACGGAATACATCTTTATTTTGGAGTTTAATTTCATAAGGTTAGCTCCGATAAGAATTGCTGTATTACAATTCCTGCGTTAATCAAAGGTTAAGGTACTTTATTGCCACGTGTACCAATTAAGGTACAATAAAACTCGATTTACCATACAGCGATACTAAAAAAAGCAACAAGACACACGACTACATAAAAGTTAACATAAACATCCACCACAGCGGGTTCCCCACATTGCTCACTGTGATGGAAGGCAAAAATGTCTAATATTCTTTCCTCTATTCTCCCGTGGTCGGGGCAGTCAAACCATCCGCAGTCGGGGCGATCGAAGCTCCCGCAGCCGGCGATCGAAGCCCCCACGTTGAGGTGATCGAAGCTCCCAAGATCGGGGCATTCGAAACTCCTGCAGTCTGGAGCTTCAGATGTTGGTCCCTAACCAAGTCCGCGGGCTCCCGTGGTTGGAGCTCCAAGGTCGATCCCCGACAAGAACTGCTAGCTCCACGCCGTTTAAGTCCGCAGGCTCCCGCGGTTGGAGCTCCCAAAGTCGGTCTCCAGCAAAGGCTGTCAACTCCTCGATGTTAGGCCGCAGTGCAGACGGAGATACGATACGGAAAAAAATTGCATCTCCGTCGAGGTAAGGGATTAAAAAAAGTTTCCCCCAACCCCCCCCCACATAAAACAAAGCTAAAGAAGACTAAAACATACATATAACACGTACTGAAAAAACAACAAAGGAAGAAAAGGGCGAGACAGACTGCTGGCGAGGCAGCCGTAGCAGTGCCACCCGGTGGTCAACACAGGCGTAGGAATTACACTAAATACGGTTGTTTGTATCAGTAATGAATAGGACTTGTGGCGTCAACATGGCATATATATAACCTTGGATTAGATAACAAATGATTATGTTTAATTGATTCTAATTAAAGGTGAGCAATTTGATCTTCTTCTTCTTGCCTATGGTGTGCACAGCCTAAAGTTGTAGGACAGCTTGTTCTATTTGATTGTGCATGCTGGGTTGATTGCATTCGTCGAAACAGGGCGGACCATGTGAAGGTTGCAATCTTCCACCCAACAATTTGATAATACCTGGATTAAGACGTGATGGATTGTAAAATTAATTGTGGGAAAATACGTTTATGCTGCATTGATTCTCTCATGTACTAACCTTTCTGTAACGGTGTACATTTCTTGTCATCATTGTTGCTTTAGAACCAGTGAACTGCAATGAAGCATCTTGTTCTGTAAGAAATGATGTTGTGGATGGATTGGAGTCCAGTGATCTTTCTGAAAGGTAGGGGGTTCATTACAGTTAGTGGTTTATATTGATATCCATAATTGATCAATACTTAATTAAAATATTTCAAGCAGGATCGCAAAATTAGCGATACTTTGTGGTAGTTGGCACTATTTCCAACAACATGGTTGCTTGATGCACCAAGATTACCAGAATGATAGGTACATTTTGTACTTTTGCACAATTGCTGTGATTTCTAGAAACAGTTTAACTAATTGTAAACCCTTTATTTCATTCATTGGGTCTTCATTCTTCACATTGTTTGATTTATTGTGTACTGTGATTTAAAGCTTCAAACTGTTGCACTTTTAAACGTATTTGTCTCTCACCTTTCCCTTTTCTACATTGTTTATTCTAGACAGTTTTTCCCCTCGTATCCAATTATCTTAACTAGATCTTCCCTGCACTGTAATATACCCAATTGAGTAATGTTTAAAATCCCACCGTTCTAGTTAGTTTAGTTTCGAGACACAGCGCGGAAACAGGCCCTTCGGCCCACCGAGTCCACACTCTCCAGTGATCGTCGCACATTAACACTATCCTATACACACTAGGGACAATTTTACTTTTATACCAAGCCGACTAACCGACAAACCTGTACGCCTTTGTGGTGTGGGAGGAAACCAAAGATATCAGAGAAAACCCATGCACATGGGGGGATGTACAAACTCCATACAGACAAGTACCTGCAGTCTGGTTCGAACCCGGGTCCCTGGCGCTATAAGGAAGTAGCTCTACCACTGTGTCACCATGCCGGCCCACAAACGCTTGTAGAACGCTAGTTATAACGCTTGTAGCCTTTTGAAACTATTTTACTAACTCAATTCAATAACAAGATGCAACAGTATGTAGTGTTATGGCTATTCACTAATTATTTAAGGAAAAATGGGACAGTAAATTGTTATCTTTAATTTGAATTTTGAACAGAACATAAAATCTTTACGTTCTATTTAAGGTATTTATCAAGTGAAGATGACAGAGAAATAAAAGTTAAGAATGGCTCTTCAGATGAGTCTTTTCAACCATATTGGAAAAAGAAGTGAGTATTTGTGAATCAACATAGGTTCAAGCTTTTACATTTTATAAGTAATAGCTTGGGTTTCAACAAAGTAGTTGAGATATTTCTGTCTGAAGAAGGGTCTCGACCTGAAACGTCGCCTGTTCCTTCGCTCCCTAGATGCTGCCTCACCCGCTGAGTTTCTCCAGCATTTTTATCTAGCTGAGATATTTTCCTGGTAATTTGGGCTAAAATGCTACATATTAGAATCACCTGATGTTGCACCTGGTTTTGATCTTAATCATCTATTTTATCTGATTTACCTTCAGAGTCATTTTTTATTACATCTTGACTATTCTGCACTCCAGTTTTTGTTCCCTTTTGTAATGATTTGAAGGCTTTTTAAAAATAAATAATGCAATATTTGATCAGTTATATTACCATAATTTCAAATATTGCCTAGAATAAAAGGGCTAGCTGCAGCGATGCAGAAACACATTAACATTTTGCTTTTAAATAATTATTATTTCAATGGTGCATTATTGATGAAAATACAATATTAATAATCCCTAAGTTACTAATTTTCCAATAAGTTGCACAATGGTAATTAGATTATTTATTAAAATGATACTTAAAACATTGTCACTATGTTGGAGCTTATAGATTTAATGTCTTGATATCATAAAAGTTTAAAATTTGATAGATTTTATATTCTTGATTAATACGGGTGTCAGAGGTTATGGGAAGAAGGTAGGAGAATGGGGTTAGGATGGAGAGATAGATCAGCCATGATTGAGTGGCGGAGTAGACTTGATAGGCCGAATGGCTTAATTCTGCCATCACTTATGGCATGATCTTATACTTCAACACAATTTGGCATTTACTATAGAAGCTGACAAAGTATGGCTGGAGATAGACACAAAAAGATGGAGTAACTCAGCGGGACCGGCAGCATCTCTGGAGAGAAGGAATGGGTGATGTTTCGGGTCGAGACCCTTCTCCAGACTGGAAATGGTGTGTAGTCTGATCATTCTATCAAAGAAATTGAATATGGAAAATGATGGCAGATGGGGTTTCGACTTCTCAGAATATTCCCTCCTGTAGTAAATTTTCCATTAATATTTGACACACATAAATACATTTGAAATTATTGTCCTTACATTTGTGAAAAGCAAAGCCTTGCTTTCTTCTAATTCTGTAGCTGTAACATCATAGTTGGCACATATCAACAGAAGTTAAATGTTATTTCTCATTTGCTGAAGAAAGCACACTACTGTCTTTCTTTTACACCTGTGAGATTTTGATATTATTTCAATTTACTTTTGAAGACTTTTTAAAAACATGCAAAAATCAATTTAGTTTATGTAACTGTGAAATTACATAGAAGACAAAATGTTTTGCCAATTTTTGAAATGTTTTTAAATTTTCATTCAGAAATAGAGTAATTCAGATTGGAATAGTTAGTGAAAAGCTGCATAATAGATGATGAAGACTTATTTCTCTTCTAGGAGTAAGTTACCAGTTAAGAAGTGCAATATTAAGGATGTGAAGAAACAATCTGGACAAAAACGTGGCCGGAAACCAAAGTCAAACTTGGAAAGGTATGAATGTTAAATATTCTGTTAATGTGTCACTTGTTGATGTTGGCACCCAGTACTGTTCTAGATTTTGGACACCAAAATTATGTTTCCTGCATAACCATTGGGAAACTCCTTTAACCAGCCAGGGCTAAGTTAATGAACAGAGTGGGTTTGATGAGCTCATGAATATTTATTTCTGGAGTAACTCAGCAGGACAGGCAGCATCTCTGGAGAGAAGGAATGGGGTGACGTTTCGGGTCAAGACTCTTCTACAGACTGAAAGTCTGGGGAAGGAGAAACTAGAGATATGGAAGGGTAAAGTGTGAAAACGACAGATCAAAGCAGATGCTGTTCAAGGGAATGTAGAATGGTTCATTGTGGGCTGAGGGGAAGGTGACAACGAGGCATACAAACAGTAAAATTAATCATGAAGACAGCGAAACTTGTCGGAGAACTGGGGTGGGGGAGGGAGAGAGAGGGAAAGCAAGTGTTACTTGATGTTACAGTCGAGAGCGGGAAAGCAAGTGTTACTTGATGTTACAGTCGAGAGCATGCGGACCGGTTGCATCGTGGCTTGGTTCGGCAATTTGAGCGCCCTGGAGAGGAAAAGACTACAAAAAGTAGTAAACACTGCCCAGTCCATCATCGGCTCTGACCTTCCTTCCATTGAGGGGATTTATCGCAGTCGCTGCCTCAAAAAGGCTGGCAGTATCATCAAAGACCCACACCATCCTGGCCACACACTCATCTCCCTGCTACCTTCAGGTAGAAGGTACAGGAGCCTGAAGACTGCAACAACCAGGTTCAGGAATAGTTACTTCCCCTCAGCCATCAGGCTATTAAACCTGGCTCGGACAAAACTCTGATTATTACCAACCACTTTCTGTTATTTGCACTATCAGTTTATTTATTCATGTGTGTATATATTTATATCATGGTATATGGACACATTTATCTGTTTTGTAGTAAATGCCTACTATTTTCTGTGTGCTTAAGCAAAGCAAGAATTTCATTGTCCTATACAGGGACACATGACAATAAACTCACTTGAACTTGAACTTGAACTTATAGAAAGCAATATTCAAACTGCTGGGTTGTAAGCTGCCCAAGCGAAATATGAGGTGCTGTTTCTCCAATTTGCATCAGGCCTCACTCTGACAATGGAGGAGGCCCAGGACAGAAAGGTCAGTATGAGAATGGGAGGGGGAGTTAAAGTGTTTAGCAACCCGGGAGATCATGTAGGCCTAGGCCAGGGGTGGGGAACCTTTTCACGTCGGAATGCCGCATTAAGTTAGCTGTAATCTAATAAGGCCGCATCCAAGAAATTTCAATTAGATGTACATTATTTTGTTAAAATAGCCCTCATGACTTACTAATGTTTTAATTGTGGCCGTCAGTCGGGGAGTATTATTTTGTTGAATCTTCTTTTACTCTTTGGTATTTTAAATAGGTTCATTTTAAGATTAAAATAAAAATAATAAAAGAGAAACAAAAACATATTAATAAAAATAAAAGGATTTGTTCTACAAAATTTGGATTCATTCAAACGGCCGCACTTAATGGTCCAGAAGGCCGCAGGTTCCCCACCCCTGGCCTAGGCGGACTGTCCCCTTTTTCCTTGGGGAAAATTCATCCCATGGGCATCTTGTATTAAGGAAGAAAATAATGCACATCTAAAGAAACTTCAAATATGTGTATTGGATATTTATTTCTATGTAATGAATATTGGTTGGTCCTGTTAACAACTAAATTGAAATCTCAGATAGACACAAAAAGCTGGAGTAATTCAGCCGGTCAGGCAGCATCTCTGGAGAGATGGAATGGGTGACGTTTCGGGTCGACAACGAGAAGCTGGTGTGACTTGGGTGGGGGAGGAAGAGGGAGAGAGAGAGAGGGAATTCAAGGGTTACTTGAAGTTAGAGAGACCAAAATTCATACCACTAAGCTGAAAGCTGCCCATGCAAAATATGAGATGCCGTTCCTCCAATTTGCATTTAGCCTCACTCTGACAATGGAGGAGACCTAGAACTGAAAGGTCTGTGTGGGAATGGGAAGGAGAATTAAAGTGTTTAGCAACCAGGAGATCAGGTAGATTCAGGCGGACTGAGCGAAGGTATTCAGTGCAGCAATCGCCCTGTCTCCTCAAATTAAGAGACCAAAATTGCACACAATACTCCAGGTGCGGTCTCACCAGGGTCCTGTACAACTTACTTAGAAAACAAGCTAGATTTACACCCATGCAGAACTCATGGACTTCAACTTCACCCCCAATTTCCATTCTGGTCTCGCCAATGTATAAGAGTCCACATCTTGAACAACGGATACAGTAGATGAGGTTGGAGGAGGTGCAAATGAACCTCTGCCTAACCTGAAAGGACTGTTGGGGTCCCTGAGAGTCGAGGGAGGTGGTATAGCGACAGGTGTTGCATATTCTGCGGTTGCAGGGGAAGGTACCTGGGGAGGGGGTGGTTTAGGTGGGAAGGGATGAGTTAACCAGGAAGCTGCGGAGGGAACCATCTCTGCGGAAGGCGGAAAGGAGTGGAGATGGAAAGATGTGACTAGTGTTGGGATCCTGTTGGAGGTGGCGAAAACTTCGGAGGATTATGTGTTGTATGCGACGGCTGATGGGGTGAAAGGTAAAGATTAGTGGGGCTCTGTCTCTGTTACGACTAGGTGGAGGGGGAGCAAGGGCGGAGCTGCAGGGTACTGAGGAGATACGAGTGAGGGCCTCGACTATGATTAAGAATTCCCTAAAGAATGAGGACATCTCATCTTTGGCGCAGATGCACCGTAGACGGAGAAATTGGGAGCAGGGGAAAGAATCTTTGCAGGAAGCAGGGTGGAAAGAAGTGTAATTCATATAGTTATGGGAGTCAGTGGGTTTGTAATAAACGTCAGTCGATAGTCTATTCCTGTAATGGAGACTGAGATCAAGAAAGAGGAGGGAGGTGTCGGAGATGGTCCAAGTATATTTGAGGGCAGGATGTAAATTGGTGGTGAAGTTGAAGTCCATGAGTTCTGCATGGGTGCAAATCTAGCTTGTTTTCTAAGTAAGTTGTACAGGGCCCTGGTGAGACCGCATCTGGAGTATTGTGTGCAATTTTGGTCTCTTAATTTGAGGAAGGACATTATTGCTATTGAGGGAGTGCAGCGTAGGTTCACTAGATTAATTCCCGGGATAGCAATACTGACGTATGATACTGACGTATGATGAAAGAATGGGTCGACTGAGCTTGTATTATAGAAACATTTAAAATTCTTAGAGGATTGGACAGGGTAGATGCAGGAAAAATGTTCCCGATGTTGGGGGAGTCCAGAACCAGGGGTCACAGTTTAAGAATAAGGGGTAGGCCATTTAGGACTGAGATGAGGAAAAACATCTTCACCCAGAGAGTTGTGAATCTGTGGAATTCTCTGCTACAGAAGGCAGTGGGGGCCAATTCACTGGATGTTTTCAAGAGAGAGTTAGATTTAGCTCTTAGGGCTAAAGGAATCAAGGGATATGGGGGAAAAAGCCTGAACGGATTTTGGATAATCAGCCATGATCATATTGAATGGTGGTTTTGGCTCGAAGGGCTGAATGGCCTACTCTTGCACCTATTTTCTATGTTTCTAAGTTCATACCAATAAATATCCTTATTAATTATGTAATTTGAAGTCAACATTTTGGACAACGTGCACAGTCACTGTCATTGTTAACCAGTGTCAGTATCATATTACAAGAAATATAGATAATAATCAAAACAGTTGTTGATGCCACAAGTTATGTGATTACATGGAACGTCTTGGTATTTTTCAGGGAAGATTTCCCCACCATGTATCGATGTCAGTATAAGGGTTGCTGTGCTGTTTACAGAGGAGTTGACGGACTTAAGGTAAAGTTATACTTAAGACTAAATGGAAATTTTAAAAATTAAGTCTTTTGCTTGTCAGCTTGGCCTCCTTGGTCATAAGTCATAAGGTCATAAGTAATAGTAGCAGAATTAGGCATTCGGCTCATTGAATCTACTCCGCCATTCAATCGATATCTCCATCCTAACCCCATTCTCCTGCCTTCTCCCCATAACCCCTGACACCCGTACTAATCAAGAATCTATCTATCTCCGCTTTAAAAATATCCATTGACTTGGCCTCCACAGTCTTCTGTAGTGAAGAATTCCACAGATTCACCACTCTCTGACTAAATAAATTCCTTCTCATCTCCCTCCTAAAGGAACATCCTTTAATTCAGAGGCTATGACCTCTAGTCCTAGACTCTCCCGCTAGTGGAACCATCCTCTCCACGTCCACACTATCCAAGCCTTTCACTATTCGGTACGTTTCAATGAGGTTGTCATGTATAATCACATGAATTTCAATCAAATGGTTGCAATTTAAGACCAATGCCAGGACTTGAATTTGTAATCCTGACTGATCCTCAAATGTAAGACTTAATCTGGCATTTACTTTTAAACACTAACTCAATGGGGAAATTCTATACTTGCCATAGTAATGAGATTCGGATCATTTTTGGAGCGACTGTAAATAATAGATTAGATTTTAGACCTTCTATATCTGTTGTTAGACTATTGGAGCTTTAGAATGCTACTAATGTAATTCCTAAGTCACACTATATTACCTGTCCTGCATTTAGTGGTTAAATTCTTAAGGAAAAAGTTGTGTAGTAGACTACAGTAAATCTGTAGAGATACAAAATACGAATACCACAATCCTGCATTGTGCGTGGTATCTCTGATTTTGGTGATAGCTACTAGCTGCAATGGATGGTGAGAAACATCTGAAACTAATTAGTCTGCTCCATATGAGGATTCAGTAAATCAAAATCAAACTGCATCTTTTGTCAAACGGAAACGTACAAGCCATTCATCAAAACAATGCTTGAGGTGTTTTTTTATTTTTACAGTAAAACTTCAACCATAGTGGTGACTAACTGGCAAAGCTTTTAGAATTGTGGAATGTTTTCATTCACTTTAGATGTTACACAATTGTACAGTGAACCTGTTAAGTTTCAATGAACTGTGGGCACTGCGGTAGAACAGGAAACAGTGCTCCAATATGTTTAAAGCACACAAACTAGGGCCCCAGTAAATTTAAGGGCAGGACAAATGGGATCTTGGTGAGTTTAAAATGAATGTGGGAAACAGGGACCCCAGTGAGTTACAAGGGCCCCATGGAGTTTCATGGGAGCATGAGGAGCTGGGGCCCAATGGGTTTAAAGAAAGCATGTGAAACATTATCTAATGACCATTGTTGAATTGATGTGAATACTTCTACTGATTTAATACTCTCCATCAATTTTCATGAATGATACTTAATAAATCTGTTTGAAATAACATTGGCTGGGATCACCCTTCAGTTTAATGTTTCTAAAACAAGTTTAAATGTATGCAGAAACTATTTTTGTTCACAATTCCTTTGCCGGTACGTTAATTTAGCTACTTCTGAGTAAATGCTTGGTAATGGAAGGCATTACTTCATCAGTTAGAAACCATTGCTAGTGCTTTGTGGTAACGTGTTTTATGTACTGTTTGCAGTTAAGTACATGTCACTATTGATTACATTATGAAAAGACAGAGTTGAATTTAAGGTGTACATTATACTTCTATCAGTTGAGCCACAGAGTCGTGTAGAGATACAGCATGGAAACAGGAGTCTCAGCATACCAAGTCCATGCTGACCATCAACCACCCACTTTATTCTCCCTATATTCCTCCCAATTCCCTCTCTGATTATATCACTCGTCAACATACTAGGAGTAATTTACAGTAGCCAATTAACCGATCAACCCACATTTTTGGG
This sequence comes from Amblyraja radiata, assembly GCF_010909765.2. Taxonomy (NCBI): domain Eukaryota; kingdom Metazoa; phylum Chordata; class Chondrichthyes; order Rajiformes; family Rajidae; genus Amblyraja; species Amblyraja radiata. Next base: position 6,362,004 of record NC_045972.1, on the reverse strand, counting down.
ATGTGGGAAGAAACAGAAGCATTTTCAGGGAGTGCATACGTATTACGCACAGACAGTACCAGAGGTCAGGATCGGGCTGCTGGAGCTGGGAGGCAATAGCTCTACCAGCTGCGCTATTGCGCTGTCCAAGGCAAAACCCTGTGAAAAGGGATTGTGCCGTATTTCTAAATTCTTAACGAATATCCATTGGACTTGAGTGACAAAGTGGATTGGGCAGTCTAACCTAAGATTGACACAAAATGCTGGACTAACTCAGGCAGGCAGCATCTCTGCAGAGAAGGAATGGGTGACGATTCGGGTCGAGACCCTTCTAATCTATTGGATGTTACTGTTCTGGGATTCTTTGTTTTATCATGTAGTCTGTCACAGTTCCGATTTTGGCTAAGAGGGGTGAAGGAAAGCTTTCCTGTAGCACATGTCAGCAGTGTGCATAAATAATTTATTTCATGTTTTTATTTGAAAGATGGAAACACAAACTTTTCTGGTATTTCTAATTTAGTTACGCAACCATACAGAATTAGACATTTCTCCCGGGGTAAATAAATGAAGAATGTCAGAATAGAGCACTGCATTCAATTAAAAATGCTCCCTAATGGCATATATTTGGATATTTTACATCAATTATTTATTACATTGTCTTTGCAGGCACAAAAACATTACAATAATTTTGAAAAACAGCTTCATTACTGGAATACCTCTTGGGTACATGTTCACATTGTTTTGTAATACAACAAAAATTGAGAAAAATGGTGTTAACATGTTACTACACCCTTCTGTATAACATTTTATTATTACATTTATTGTCTTTTTTTGGCCAAAACTAAACTTCTGATTAAATTGGTTTTATCTTGCATGTAGTACATGCCACATTGTTCCCAGGTGAAAGCGAACATGACTTTTGTTTGTAAGCAACTTTAACGAGGGTGTGTGATTAAGTGCATGAATAGGGCTGGTTGCTCTGATGGTGTATTTATAGTCACACAGCATGGAAACAGGTCCTTGGTCCTGGTTGTCCATGCCGACCAAGGCACCCCACCTACACCAGTCTCATTTTCCCACGTTTGGCCCATATCCTTCTAAACCTTTCCTATCCATGTACCTGTCCAAATGCCTTTTAAACATTGTTACTAATTACTAATTATTAGCCTTCACTACAATGGTATCCCCATAGATTGCATTCCCATACTGAGTTTTCTGTCCAGTGCGACTTTCATGGGCAGAGTGAGACCACGTGCAAACTGTAGGAACAGCACCTCATATTCCGCTTGTGTAGCTTACAGCCTAATGGTGTGAACATTGAGACCTATCACTTGCCACATTTTGTAACGCCCCCACCTCTCTTTTCCAGCTCTCCTCCCCCTAATTCTAAGCTAAGAAGTGTCCTGACCCAAAACATTGCCTATCTATTCCCTTTCCAGACAGAACATAGAACAGTACAGCAAGGAACTTCAGCCCTTGCTGCATGACTCGCTGAGTTCCTTTGTGTTTTGCTCTAATCAGGAGTCCAGTTTGTAACAAGTAAATTAATACTTTTTAGAAACACATAAAAGAGCAGCATGAAGAGGTGCGTGAAAGACCTTGCCCCCACCCAGGATGTAACAAGGTGTTTCTGATTGATCGCTACCTGCAGCGCCATGTAAAGCTGATCCATACAGGTAAGTAAGTGCTCTATCAATGTTAACATCAAATATGCATTTAAATTATGTCACATTTTGTCTTCTACCTTTGTTTATTTATTGTCTGTTCTGTAATCTGGGAGGGTTTTCTGAACTGGACAAGAGTATCCATAATTTCTTTGATGCAACATATATTAGTGGGCTGAAAATGGGGAAGAATGCCACCTGAGCATGGTGCTGACCAGTCAAATATTGATGCGCTGTAGTTAATCTCAGGTTCATTCATTTTTTTGGAGTTTGTAGGGTCAAAATTTCACATGGCTTATCTCTTTCTCCTCCATTATCACTGTGGAAAGCTTTCCAGAAACAGGTACTTGGGGCTAGACATGTCTGAGATGTATGTAATTTAACTTGGTTTTAAAAGGATTTCATCATTAAAAAAACTAGGATTCTCAATAACTGCCCTAAGGTATAACATTAAAGCAAAAGCGGCAGATGCGATTTGTCAAACAAGTGCGTGGTGATGCGTTTTGTGAAGTTAAGCCAGGGTTGGATATTGACAGTGAATGGAAGGGTCCTGGTGAGTGTTATAGACCATTGAGATGTAGGTACATAGTTAGTAAATAGTCAAGTAATTAGTTCTCTGAAAGTGCTAGAAAGGAACTGTAGATGCTGGTTTAATCCGAAGATAGACAGAAAATGCTGGAGGAACTCAGCGGGACAGGCAGCATCTCAGGAGAGAAGGAATGGGTGATGTTTCGGGACGAGACGAGCCTAAAAAAGGGTCTCGACTCGAAATGTCACCCATTCCTACTCCCCAGAGATGCTGCTTGGGTTCCTCCAGTATTTTGTGTCTATCTCTGAAAGTAATGACGGAGGTAGACAAGATGGAGAAGGTAGTCTATGGCAGCGCCAGAGAACCGGGTTCCATCCTGACTACGGGTGCTGACTGTACAGAGTTTGAACCTTCTCCCCGTGACCTGCATGGGTTTTCTCCGGGTGCTCCAGTGTCATGGTTTCAAGGTCAGTTTATTGTCACATGTGTGGCGGCACCTGGTTGCAACCCATGTGGCTCAGCCGCAGCGGGGGAGTAGGGAGCTGTATTAGAGAGATGAAACGCGTCTAGTGCACACAACTCGTGTCGACTAGTTTTTGGCTGGACTCCTGCGAGTCCCCACTACACCTGTACCAATTAAGGTACAGTGAAATTTGAGTTATCATACAGCCATACTAAGTGAAAAGCAGCAAGACACACAACCACATAAAAGTCAACATAAACTCCATCACAGTGGATTCCACATTCCTCACTGTGATGGAAGGCAATAAAGTTCAATCTTTTTCCTCTTTGTTCTCCCGCGGTCGGGGCAGTCAAACCATCCGCACTCCAAAGACGTACCGATTTGTAGGTTAATTGGCTTGGTATAATTGTCAATTTTCCCGCGTGTGTGTATGTGTGTAGGTTGGCTTTAGTGTGCGAGGATCACTGGTCGGTGCGGACCCGGTGGGCAGAAGGGTTTGTTTCCACACTGTATCTCTAAACTAAAAACATCGGGCAGGATAATGAGTACAAGCGTTGGTACATCATGCAACATTTGTGTAAGACGTTGATGAGACTACACTTGAAATATTGTGTGGAATTTGGGTCACCGTTCTATAGGAAGATGGGATTAAGCGAGAGAAGGGTGCAGAAAAGAATCACAAGAGTGTTGCTGGTACTGGAGGGCTCGAGTTATAATGGATAAACACGTCTGTTTTTTCAGGAATGAAGCAGGCCGAGGGATGACCTTAGACGTTTATAAAACCATGAGAGGCACAGATAACGTGGCAGGTCAACGTCTTTTTCCCATGGTAGCGAAGTCTAACAATAGGGAGGTATAGGTTTAAGGTGAGAGGGGAAAGTTTTAAAGGTGACCTGAGAGGCATGTTTTTCACCCAGGGGCTGGTGTGTATAAGGAATGGGCTGCCAGGGGGAAGTGTTAGATGAAGGTACAATTGCAACGTCTAAAAAAACATTTGGACAAGTACATGAGTAGGAATAGTTAAGATGGACATGGGGCAAACGGAGACAAATTGTACCAACTCAGAGCGGCATCTTGGTTGACATGGGCAAGTTGGGCTGAAGAGCTTGTTTCCATGTTGTATACCTTCATGACATCATTACCACACCCTCAATAATGTACAATACATGTGTGTAGATTATGGTGTAAATCACCCAATGTATTTGTCTTATTTTTCTTGTCTCTCCACAAAACTATTTAGAAAGATAGGGCAATCCATATACTAGTAAAAGGACAAAGTCTTGGTATTGGTTTATTATTGACACATGTACCTAGATACAGCGGGGGGGGAAATATTCTGCTATAATTATACAACATACAGTTGGATAATGGTACCAATAATTCTTAAATTCGAAGGCAGCTCTTGTTTTCACTTGGGAGGTAGGTTGCATCACAAAGGCCACTGCCTTTACTGCATTATGTTCTGTGTTGTATTCAGTTCTACCTGAAAATAATTTCCGTTTTTAAACATTACAGAGGAAAGAAATTACATTTGTGATGAATGTGGACAGACTTTCAAACAGCGGAAACACCTGTCGGTTCACCAAATGCGCCATACTGGAGCAAAACCTTTACAGTAAGTAACCAGGGAATTGTGTGAAACTCCAGTGAGATGACACTTGCTAGAGAGCTGTCAGTGTTGCGCTTTGCTGCTTTGGAGAAATACATTTAAAAAACCTAGATGGTGATTTGGTAGCAACAAATATTTTAGATCATCCACAAGCCTATTTGGTGGTTTATGGAGGTGAGCCATGAGAAAGTATGGATGAGAGAAACTTCAATATTTGAAACAAGAGAGGAACATGGAATTCTCCACTTAGAAATAAATGCTTCTGTACAGTTGACCAGTCAACAGGTGAGACTGGTGAATACAAATTGCTTGTATTAATGCAACTTATTTCCAGCACCACCTCCCTCAGCTGGAGCGATGTGCAATGGATACCTTACTAGAAATTTAGACCTCAGTGACAATATTTTTTAATTTAAAATCAGGTTGTACCAGGACAAAAATAATGTTATTCTCGACTGCTCCGTATCTCAACGTTGGAAGGGGATAAATTGAAGAGCTGATAAATTAGTTTGTAACAGATGACTTAAGATGAAATATGTATTTGCAGGGACAAGAGCATGCAAATAAAAGTGACTTTAGAATGAGTATAGAAGTTGGGATGGACACAAAATGCTGGAGCAACTCAGCTGGACAGGCAGCATCTCTGGATGACATTCGAAGAAGGGTCTTGCCCCAAAACATCACCCATTCCTTCTCTCCAGAGATGCTGCCTGTTCCACTGGGTTACTCCATCATTTTGTGTCTATCTTTGGTGTAAACCAGCATCTGCAGTTCCTTTCTGTACATAGAAGTTGGGATGATATGTTACAGTTGTACAATATGTTGGTGAGGCCACATTTGGAGTATTATGTTCAGTTTTAGTCATCTTGCCATAGTTAAGCTGGAAAGAGTGCAGAGAAGCTTCATGAGAATAACATCAAGACTTGAGGGCCTGAGCTATAGGGAGAGATTGGGCTAGGATTTTATTTCTTGGAGCACAGGAGGATGAGGAGTGGTCTTATAGAGGTGTATAGAAACATAGAAAATAGGTGTAGGAGTAGGCCATTCAGCCCTTCGAGCGAGCATCGCCATTCAATATGATCATGGCTAATCATCCAAAATCAGTACCCCGTTTGGCGTTTTCCCCGTATCCCTTAATTCCTTTAGCCCTAAGAACTAAATCTAACTCTCCCTTGAAAACGTCCAGTGAATTGGCCTCCACTGCCTTCTGTGGCAGAGAATTCCACAGATTCACAACTCTCTGGTTGAAAACGTTTTTCCTCATCTCAGTCCTAAATGGACTACCTCTTATTCTTAAACTGTGACCCCCCCCCCCCCCCCCCCCCCCCTAGTTCTGGACTCCCCCAACATCGGGAACAATTTTCCTGCATCTACCCTGTCCAATCCTATAAGAATTTTATATGTTTCTATAAGATTCCCTCTCATTGTTCTAAATTCTAGCGAATACAAGCCCAGTCGACACATTCTTTCATCATTTGTCAGTGCTGCCATCCCGGGAATAAACTGGTGAACCTACGCTGCACTCCCTCAATAGGAATAATGCCCTTTCTCAAATTAGGAGATCAAAATTGTACACAATACTCCAGGCGCGGTCTCACCAGGACCCTGTACCACTGCAGTAGGACCTCCTTGCTCCTAAACTCAAATCCTCTCGCAATGAAAGCCAACATGTCATTAGCGTTCTTCACTGCCTGCTGTACCTGCATGCTTACTTTCATAGAAACATGGAAAATAGGTGCAGGGGTAGGCCATTCGGCCCTTCGAGCCTGCACCGCCATTCGATATGATCATGGCTGATCATCCTACTCAGTATCCCATCCCTGCCTTCTCTCCATACCCACTGATCCCTTTAGCCACAAGGGCCACATCTAACTCCCTCTTAAATATAGCCAATGAACTGGCCTCAACTACCTTCTGTGGCAGAGATTTCCACAGATTCACTACTCTCTGTAAAAAATGATTTTCTCATCTCGGTCCTAAAAGACTTACCTCTTATCCTTAAACTGTGACCCCTAGTTCTGGACTTCCCCAACATCGGGAATAATCTTCCTGCATCTAGCCTGTCCAACCCCTTAAGAATTTTGTAAGTTTCTATAAAATCCCCCCTCAATCTTCTAAATTCTAGCGAGTACAAGCCGAGTCTATCCAGTCTTTCTTCATATGAAAGTCCTGCCATCCCAGGAATCAGTCTGGTGAACCTTCTCTGTACTCCCTCTATGGCAAGAATGTCTTTCGTCAGATTAGGAGACCAAAACTGTACGCAATACTCCAGGTGTGGTCTCACTAAGACCCTGCACAACTGCAGTAGAACCTCCCTGCTCTTATACTCAAATCCTTTTGCTATGAATGCTAACATACCATTTGCTTTCTTCACTGCCTGCTGCACCTGCATTACTACTTTTAATGACTGGTGTACCATGACACCCAGGTCTCATTGCATCTCCCCTTTTCCTAATCGGCCACCATTCAGATAATAGTCTACTTTCCTTGTTTTGCCACCAAAGTGGATAACCTCACATTTATCCACATTATACTGCATCTGCCATGCATTTGCCCACTCACCCAGCCTATCCAAGTCACCTTGCAGCCTCCTAGCATCCTCCTCACAGCTAACACTGCCCCCCAGCTTCGTGTCATCCGCAAACTTGGAGATGTTGCATTCAATTCCCTCATCCAGATCATTCATATATATTGTAAATAGCTGGTGTCCCTTGCGGTACCCCACTAGTCACTGCCTGCCATTCTGAAAAGGACCCGTTTACTCCTACTCTTTGCTTCCTGTCTACCAGCCAGTTCTCTATCCACATCAATACTGAACCCCCAATACCGTGTGCTTTAAGTTTGTATACTAATCTCTTATGTGGGACCTTGTCGAAAGCCTTCTGAAAGTCCAGATATAACACATCCACTGGTTCTCCCTTATCCACTCTACTAGTTACATCCTCGAAATATTTTATAAGATTCGTCAGACATGATTTACCTTTCATAAATCCATGCTGACTTTGTCCAATGAATTCACCACTTTCCAAATGTGCTGCTATCCCATCTTTAATAACTGACTCTAGAATTTTCCCCACCACCGATGTTAGACTAACTGGTCTGTAATTCCCCGTTTTCTCTCTCCCTCCCGTTTTAAAAAGTGGGGTTACATTAGCTACCCTCCAGTCCTCAGGAACTACTCCAGAATCTAAAGAGTTTTGAAAAATTATCACTAATGCATCCACTATTTCTGCGGCTACTTCCTTAAGTACTCTGGGATGCAACTTATCTGGCCCTGGGGATTTATCGGCCTTTAATCCATTCAATTTACCTAACACCACTTCCCGGCTAACCTGAATTTCACTCAGTTCCTCCATCTCATTTAACCCCCGGTCCCTTGCTATTTCCGGCAGATTATTTATGTCTTCCTTAGTGAAGACAGAACCAAAGTAGTTATTCAATTGGTCTGCCATGTCCTTGTTCCCCATGATCAATTCACCTGTTTCTGACTGCAAGGGACCTACATTTGTTTTAACTAATCTTTTCCTCTTCACATATCTATAAAAACGTTTGCAGTCAGTTTTTATGTTCCCTGCCAGTTTTCTTTCATAATCTATTTTCCCTTTCCTAATTAAGCCTTTTGTCCTCCTCTGCTGGACTGAATTTCTCCCAGTCCTCTGGTAGGCAGCTTTTTCTGGCTAATTTGTACGCTTCATCTTTTGTTTTGATACTATCCCCGATTTCCCTTGTTATCCACGGATGCACTACCTTCCATGATTTATTCTTTTGCCAAACTGGGATGAACAATTGTTGTAGTTCATCCATGCAGTTTTTAAATGCCTTCCATTGCATATCCACCGTCAACCCTTTAAGAATCATTTGCCAGTCTATCTTGGCCAATTCACGTCTCATACCCTCAAAGTCACCTTTTTTTAAGTTCAGGACCCTTGTTTCTGAATTAACAATGTCACTCTCCATCCTAATGAAGAACTCAACCATATTATGGTCACTCTTGCCCAAGGGGCCACGCACAACAAGACTGCTAACTAACCCTTCCTCATTACTCAATACCCAGTCTAGAATAGCCTGCTCTCTCGTTGGTTCCTCTACATGTTGGTTTAGAAAACTATCCCGCATACATTCCAAGAAATCCTCTTCCTCAGCACCCCTGCCAATTTGATTCACCCAATCTATATGTAGATTGAAGTCACCCATTATAATTGTTTTACCTCTGTTGCACGCATTTCTAATTTCCTGTTTGATGCCATCCCCAACTCAAATACTACTGTTAGGTGGCCTGTACACAACTCCCACTAGCGTTTTCTGCCCCTTAGTGTTTCGCAGCTCTACCCATATCGATTCCACATCCTCCAAGCTAATGTCCTTCCTTTCTATTGCGTTAATCTCCTCTCTAACCAGCAACGCTACCTCGCCTCCTTTTCGTTTCTGTCTATCCCTCCTGAATATTGAATATTCCTGGATGTTCAGCTCCCAGCCTTGGTCACCCTGGAGCCATGTCTCCGTGATCCCAACTATATCATATTCATTAATAACTATCTGCACATTCAACTCATCCACCTTATTATGGATACTCCTTGCACTATGATACAAAGCCTTCAGGCTTGTTTTTACAACACTCTTACCCCTTATACAATTATGTTGAAAAATGGCCCTTTTTGATTTTTGCCCTGGATTTGTCTGCCTGCCTGCCACTTTTACTTTTCACCTTGCTACCTATTGCTTCTACCCTTATTTTACACCCCTCTGCCTCTCTGCTCTTGCACCCATCCCCCTGCCACATTAGTTTAAATCCTCCCCAACTGCACTAGCAAACACTCCCCCAAGGTCATTGGTTCCATTCCAGCCCAGGTGCAGACCGTCCTGTTTGTACTGGTCCCACCTCCCCCAGAACTGGTTCCAATGCCCTAGAAATTTGAATCCCTCCCCTTTGCACCATTTTTCAAGCCACGTATTCATCTGCAATATCCTCCTATTTCTACTCTGACTGGCCCGTGGCACTGGTAGTAATCCAGAGATTATTACCTTTGAGGTCCTACTTTTAAGTTTATCTCCTAGCTCCCTAAATTCACCTTGTAGGACCTCATCCTTTTTTTACCTATATCGTTGGTGCCAATGTGCATCATGACAACTGGCTGTTCACCCGCCCCCTCCAGAATGTTCTGCAGCCAGTCAGTGACATCCCTGACCCTTGCACCAGGGAGGCAACATACCATCCTGGAGTCTCGTTTGCGGCTGCAGAAACGCCTAACTATTCCCCTTACAATTGAATCCACTATTACTATTGCCCTTCCACTCTTTTTCCTCCCCTCCTGTGCCGCAGAGCCACCCATGGTGCCATGAACTTGGCTGCTGCTGCCTTCCCCTGATGAGCCATCTCCCCCAACAGTATCCAAAATGGTATACCTGTTTAGGAGGGAGATGACCGTAGGGGACTCCTGCACTACCTGCCTACTGCTATGCTGGCTATTGGCCACCAGTTCCCTTTCTGTCCTCTTACCTTTTACCTGCGGTGTGACCAACTCACTGTACATGCTATTCACGACTTTCTCAGCATCGTGGATGCACCAGTATGAATCCAACCGCAGCTCCAATCGTTCAATGCGGTCTGCCAGGAGCTGCAGCTGGACACATTTCCTGCAAACGTAGTCACCAGGGACACCAACCATATCCCTGATCTCCCACATGTTGCAGGCTGAGCAAACCACGGGGCCAATCTCCACTGACATAGCTTACTCCCAAATTAAATCAACTCCCTCACACTATAAAAATCTTTATCCTTTAAACTGTACCTTTACTAATAAATACTGTACCCTTAACTCACAGAACCCTCAACTCACAGAACCCTTAACTCACAGAACCCTCAAGTCACAGAACCCTCACTCACAGAACCCTCACTCACAGAACCCTCACTCACAGAACCCTCACTCACAGAACCCTCAACTCACAGAACCCTCAACTCACAGAACCCTCAACTCACAGAACCCTCAACTCACAGAACCCTCAACTCACAGAACCCTCAACTCACAGAACCCTCAACTCACAGAACCCTCAACTCACAGAACCCTCAACTCACAGAACCCTCAACTCACAGAACCCTCAACTCACAGAACCCTCAACTCACAGAACCCTCAACTCACAGAACCCTCAACTCACAGAACCCATAACCTGAAAGCAGAAATGCAAACCTGGGGTTGCACCCAACCAGCTGCTTCCTCTGGTCCTCTTCCACCAATCAGAGGCTTCCACCAGACGCCTTCTCTGTAAGTGAGATGGAACGCTGCAGATTGGGTAACTCCTCCTCTCACCAACGGCTCCCCGGGCATCTGTGAAAGTAAGCCTCGCGCTCGATTTTTAACTCACCGCTCTGGTAACTCCTCCTCTCACCAATGGCTCTCCGGGCTTCAGTACTCATATAAGAGCATGAGGGGAATAGATTGGGTAGAATCATGGAGTCTTTTATCCAGAGTAGGGTAATGGAGAACCAGAGGACATAGGTTTAAGGTGAGAGAGGAGAGATTTAATAGGAAACTGAGGGACATTTTTTCGCACAGTGGTGGGTATGGAATGAGCTGCCAGAAGGGGTAGTTGAGGCAGGTACTATAATAATATTTAAAAGACATTTGGTCAGCGACATAGATACGAAAGGTTTAGAGGGATATGGGCGAAACTTAGGCTTGTAGGACTAGTGTAGAATGGGCATCTTGGTTGGTATGGGCAAGTTGGGCCGAATGACTCCCACTGATGGGAGAAGAGTAGACGATGGTGAGCAGGAGCAGGTCCTTGGTGTGGCCAGTCTGCAGTCTAAAGATAAGGACTAGGAATTGGAAATAATAAGGAAATGATGCTGGATCTGAGGAAGTGAAGAGGTTTGAGTAGATGAGAGCTTTGGGGAATGACACTTTGAATGAATTAAATTTGATGGGGAGACAATGTTCAGTGGAAATGACTGCTTAGTCACATTGATGGCTACAATAACACTATCTTTACAAACACTAAATCATTCTCGATATCTATTTCATTGTGTTTAACGGAAGTTACCCATTGCTTGTCGCCAAATAAATTTCCTCACATGGCGGGAGTGTCATATGAGGAAAGATTGGAAAGACTGGGCTTGTATTCACTGGAATTTAGAAGAATGAGAGGGGATCTTATAGAAACATATAAAATTGTGAAAGGACTAGACAAGCTAGATGCAGGGGGAAGCCTAATTTAGGCCCCAATTTAGGAGTCCAGAACCAGGGGCCACAGTCTTAGAATAAAGGGGACTCCATTTAAAACTGAGTTGAGAAATCATTTTTTCACCCAGAGAGTTGTGAATTTGTGGAATTCTCTGCCACAGAGGGCAGTGGAGGCCAATTCACTGGATTAATTTAAAAGCGAGTTAGATAGGGCTCTGGGGACTAGGGGGATTAGGGGAGAAGGCAGGCATGTGTTACTGATTGTGGATGATCAGCCATGATCACAATGAATGGTGGTGCAGGCTCGAAGGGCCAAATGGCCTCCTCCTGCACCTATTTTCTATGTTTCTCAACCATCTAAAACACTGTCATTTTACCAAAAATGACACAAGTATAAAGGGAAGCAGGTGATAATTAAAATTCACATCCCAGATCTTATTGTCTAATTTTGTTAATTCCCTAATTGAGCATGCAAGTAGCTAAATCTAGATTCTCCATAAACCCGAGGAGAGAGAGGAATGTTGGCAAGCTCAAAAACAGGAATGGGCCTCATGGTTGAAACATTCAATTAGCTAATGCTTGAAAAGTTAGAATTTGGATTAGAGTTTTTACAGGGCACCGATCAAGGTTTGGCAATGTTTTATAATGATGAAAGGAATTACCTTAATTTTGCAACATTGAATTATAGCACTTTATTTGACTCATGTTAGCTGTATTGTGCCAGAACATTAGACTTGGGCAATAAATCTCAATCAACCTTGGCTTAGCCTAAGATTAGGTCAATTTCTTCAGAGCCAAAAGACTGTGCCATTAGGGCCCACTTTAGAACTTTATTGCACTGAAGTACCTTTGTTCAGCATAGACATGGAACAGATTACCGGATGGGATGACTGGAAAATAATGATTCAGCTAGGAGAAGGTTGGAGGTGATGTAGAGAAGACAAAAGTGTGCCGATGGTGGAATCTGATTTAAAAAAAGGAAGGTGGAGAGTGAGTTGTGAACTAGAAGGCGGGATGTAGGTGGATGGGAAGTGGAGCAGGTGGAGGAGAAATGGTGGACCCTGCGAAGATAGAGAAAAGGAACTGTGTGACTTGGGGTTGAGGTGGAGTGGAAAGAAATATGTCTTGGGGTGGGGGGGGGGGGGGGGTTACCTGAAATGTGAGAATTTATTGCTAATGCTGTTGGGTTGTAGGCTACTGGAGCAGATGAGGATCTGTTTCTCCTTCCTATTCTCCTTCTGATCTGCCCAGGTCCTTTTCCTCCACTCCCACCACTCCTCACCCGGTTGCGTTTGCTTCCTCGTCCTGCTCTTCACACACCCCACCACTCTGGCTCCCCTGTTTTCCCACTCCCATTGACCCATCATTCTGGTTTGACATTTCACCTTTCTTTCTTAGATTTCACCCTCTGCACCCCTTTGTCATCTCCACCCATCACCACCTGCCTTGTGACCATTTCCATTCTTCCCTCCCCAGCTGACTCACCCACCACTCAACTCCTTACCTGGATCAACCCTTCACCTGCCAGCTCTTGCCTCACCCTTTCCTCTGGCTACCAACTATCTCCACCAGTTTTGTAGGTCCCAACCCAAAATTTCTCTCAATAGATGCTGCCTGACCTACTGACTTTCTCCAACAGTTTGCTCAAGGAGGTATTTTTGCTGAAGATTGCAGCATCTGCAGTCTCTCATGCCTCCATGTATTCCCACAACTGGATTAAAAATGCAAGGATCCAACTGTGTCCAAGACCTTTACTGTCCAGAACCCTCACAAACAGATGATCTAGGAAGGAAGGAACTGCAGATGCTGGTTTGAACCGTAGATAGACACATAAAGCTGGAGTAACTCAGACAGCATCTCTGGAGAAAAAGAATAGTGATGTTTTGGGTCGAGACCCTTTTTCAGACTGAGAGTCAGGAGAAAGGAAAATGAGAGATATAGACAGATATGGTGAGACATAGAACAAATGAATGAAAGATATGCATAAAAGAAACAATGATAAAGGAGACAATCCATTATAGCTGTGGTCTAGGTGAAAGACTGAGACTCAACAAGACGACTTTGAACCAGTGCAACAAGTTTGGTGGGGGAGGGACATTATATCAGTTGGACATGTACAGTGTAAATTACTTACTCTGTTTTAAGCAGTAACTTTGGCAGCATTTCAAAAGCAAAGCCTTGATTTGATGATCATCTTGAGGGCCTCACAAGCAATAGATTATAGAATCTGATTCTGTATTTCCAGCTAAAGTTAAAAAAAGGAGAGTAGGAAACAGTATCCTACAGAAATCAGTGACGCACAAATGCTAATATCAGTAAAAATTGAACAACCAGACTGATCATGGAGACCTAATTGAAGTTTTTATTTTGTGCCTACAGGTGTGAAGTTTGTGGTTTCCAATGCAGGCAAAGAGCATCCTTGAAATACCATATGACCAAGCACAAGGCCGAAGCTGAACTTGAATTTGCTTGTGACCAATGTGAGAAGCGGTTCGAGAAGGCTCACAATTTGAATGTTCATATGTCCATGGTTCATCCCTTGACCCAGAATACAGATAAAAACAAACCTATTGAAATTGAATCAAGTCGGCTAAGTATAGAAACGTTAATTAAGCAGGAACCCAGTTAATAGTTAATCAACAGCTAAACGATGAGAATCTTGCACCCTTTTTCAGTGTCAGCAAGACACAACGGATTAACACGAATAAATACAATCTTGGGCAATGTTTAATTTCAAAAGATTATAGACATCTAGTTTTAGGTTTATTATTGTCAGATGTACTGAGGTACTTTAAAAAGCTTTGTTTTGCATGCTATCCAATCAAATCAGATACTACTGTTCATATATGCAATCAAGCCAGGCTCACCTAGAATAGGTAGAGCAGAGGTTAGTGTGGAGAATATAGTTCTGAACATCATAGCACACCAGTTCCAGAGGTGAATCAGGCAGAACCCTAGCAATTGGAAGGACTATTCGGAACTCTGATAACAGAGGGGAAGAAGCTGCTCCTGAGTGCGGTGGTGCACGTATTCAAGCTTCTGTATTTTCTGCCTGATGTGAGAGGAGAGAAAGAGGAATGACTGGGGTGGGAAAGGTCCTTGATTATGTTGGCTGCTTTCCCAAGGCAGCGTGAAATGTAGATGAAGTTTAGTCTGTGTGAGGGACTGGCCTACATTTGCAACTCTGCAATTTCTTACAATCTCGGGCTGAGCTATTCCCAAACCAAATTGTGATCCAACAATATGCTTTCAATGGCGCCTCTGTAGAAGTCTGTAAGAGTTATTGGAAACATGCTGAATTTCTTCTGTCTCCTGAGGAAGTAGAGGTACTGGTCTGCTTTCTTGGCTGTTGCTTCAATGTGGTTGGTCCTCAGCAAATTATTAGTAATATTAATGCCATGGAACTTGAACCTCTAAAGCATTATCACTTTGAAACCATTGATGCTGATTGGGGCATGTACTCCACTACGCTGCCTGAAGCTCCTTTGTCTTGCTGACATTGAGAGGTTGTTGGCCTGACATTGTTACCAACTTCTGTATCTCTGTCCTGTACTCTGTTGTTATTGTTTGTGATCCAGCCACCACAGTGCTGTCATCCGCAAACATGTAGATGGAGTTAGAGGTGAATTCAGCTGCACAGTGTATTGGGGGTATAGTAGGGGACCGAGAATACATTCTTGTGCTGCACCAGTGTTGATCATTATTGGTGATGATGTGTTGTTCTGTACCTTCACTGAGGTTTGCGGGTCAGAAAATCATGAATCCAGTGACTGATGGGTGCACTGACTCCTAGGTCCGGGAGCTTGGATGGGATTCTGGTGTTGAAGGGGAAGCTGTGGTCGAAAAGTAGGAATCCTTGTTGTCTAGGTATTCCTGACATGAGTTTCGGGCCAGGGAGATAGTGTGGCAGCTTCACGCCCACGTTGGTTTTGTATACAGCCTGTCACTGCTGGCGACTCGCCAGTAGCCTCAAGTGCTCAATAACAACTCTAAGGTCAGCCGCACTAATTGACCTTATCTACACACGGGTTATCATTGAGGAGAATGTAGGTAAAAGGGGCTTCTGGAATAAACGAGACACAAGGTGTTTGGCTCAGCTAAGTGTTGTCTGTTCTTTGCTTTCTGTCGTGGGATTCAGTCGATTCTGCAGTAGCGTCTCTTGTGGATATGTTACAATGGCAGGCAAACTGCAGTGGATCAAGGAGGCTGGAGTTAATGTGCACCATTACTGTTCTCGAAGCACTTCATGATGGTGGATGGTGATGAGTCATCAAGGCACGCTATTTTTCTTTGGCACCGGGATGTTAGTGGTCTTCTGGAAGTAGATGGAACCTCAGGATGTAGTAGTGAGAGTTAAAGATGTTTGTGAATACCTCTGCCAGCTAATCCACACAGGTCCCGAGGACGTGTCCAGCAACTCCATCCAGGCCAGATGCATTTTGCAGATTCACTCTCAGGGAGGCAAATCTTGTGTTTGCCACATTAGCATTGGTACAGTGCACCTGAGACTGGCGTGGCAGGTGGCGTTCATCCACTCACCTTCTCTTGTTCCAAATAGCTCACTATTTTAAAAAGTGCCAAAATACTTGTAGCACGCTAGAAGCTCAACTTATGAAACTTGGAGAGATATGTTGATTTCTAGCCTTGTGCAGCCTGTACAAATTGTTAAGCATTGAACGGAGGCCATTATCGGTACTTCTGTTCACGTGGTATAGGTTTTTATTGTGGTACGGCTTTGAATAGGAGTTTGGGTGATTCACTCCTCATGCCCTTCAATGAATGCAATTTAACTTTAAATGCAGATTACTGTCTTCAGTTATTGAGCTCAATGCCCACTTTGAACAGAAGGTTATGCATATGTTTTGTGTTCATGTTATGTAACTGCTTTACAACAAAAGCAAATTGATTTTAGAGAGGAGGATCATAAATAAATGGAGCAATAATTATGAATATGGATTCTGTACCCAACAGTGATTAGCAGAATAGGAGTAAAATCTCCCATTGTCAGTTATTTACTGATTCCTTCCATAGTTCCATTGCATAGTTATTCCATTTTAGGAAGGTTTGGATGTTTATTTCCTCTGCCAACATCCAGCCTAAACCATCCTGAATTGTACAGAAACCGTTGCCTTGGCTCAAGTGAATTTCTCTTTACTGCCTCCAAATATATAATTGCGGATGATTTTTTTTCATTAATCTTAAAATCCATAACAGCAGGGAAGTCCCCAAACAGTGCAGTCTTTTAAATCTGGAGTGGTTGTATTTGTAACTAACTTAAAAGTTGCATTTATATTGAAATTGTACCCGTGTAATAATGCACCTCAAGTTACAAAACATTTACTTTATTTTCTAGTATTGACAGTCTAAGTAAAACATAGTTTTAAAAATAATTTATACAATGCCCTCCATAATGTTTGGGACAAAGACCCATCATTTATTTATTGGCCTCTCTGCTCCACAATTTGAGATTTGTAATAGAAAAAAATCACATGTGGTTAAAGTGCACATTGTCAGATTTTAATGCAGGCCATTTTTATACATTTTGGTTTCACCGTGTAGAAATTACAGCAGTGTTTATACCTAGACCCCCCCCCCCCCATTTCAGGGCACCATAATGTTTGGGACACAGCAATTTTGGTCGCCAAATTATAGGAAAGATGTCAACAAAATAGAGAGAGTACAGAGGAGATTTACTAGAATGTTGCCTGGGTTTCAGCAACTAAGTTACAGAGAAAGGTTGAACAAGTTAGGTCTTTATTCTGTGGAGAGCAGAAGGTTAAGGGGGGGACTTGATAGAGGGATAGACAGAGTTGACGTGGATAAGCTTTTTCCATTGAGAGTAGGGAAGATTCAAACAAGAGGACATGATTTGAGAATTAAGGGACAGAAGCTTAGGGGTAACATGAGGGGGGACATCTTTACTCGGAGAGTGGTATCACCAGTTGCTGGGTGTCTTTACTGGTGATGCTCTGCCAGGCCTGTATTGCAGCCATCTTTAGCTTATGCTAGTCCCTTTCAGTTTCCTCTTCAGCATATAAAAGACATGCTCAATTGGGTTCAGATCGGGTGTTTGACTTGGTCACTCAAGAATTGACCATTTTTTTAGCTTTGAAAAACTCCTTTGTTGCTTTAGCAGTATGTTTGGGATCATTGTCTCGCTGTAGAATGAACCGCCGGCCAATGAGTTTTGAGGCATTTGTTTGAACTTGAGCAGATAGGATATGTCTATACACTTCAGAATTAATTATGCTACTACCATCAACAGTTGTATCATCACCCCCACCACCGTGTTTCACAGATGAGGTGGTAAGCTTTGGATCTTGGGCGGTTCCTTCTCTCCATACTTTGCTCTTATATTCACTGATATAAGTTAATCTTCGTCTCATCTGTCCCCAAGACCTTTTTCCAGAACTGTGGTTGCTCTTTTAAGTACTTCTTGGCTGTCTATTTTTGAGGCTAACCAATGGTTTGCATCTTGCAGTGTAGCCTCTGTATGTTTGTTCATGAAGTCTTCTGCGGACAGTGGTCATTGACAAATCCACACCTGACTCCTGAGGAGTGTTTCTGATCTGTTGAACTGGTGTTTGGGGTTTACCTTTATTAGAGAGAATTCTTCTATCATCAGCTGTGGAGGTCTTCCTTGGCCTGCTTGTCCCTTTGTGATTATTAAACTTGCTAGTGCTCTCTTCTTAATGATGTTCCAAACAGTTGATTTTGGTAAGCCTAAGGTTTGGCTGATGTCTCTAACAGTTTTATTCTCGTTTCTCAGCCTCATAATGGCTTCTTTGACTTTCATTGGCACAACTTTGGTCCTCATGTTGATAAACAGCAATAAAAGTTTCCAAAGGTGTTAGAAAGACTGGAGTAAAGACTAGTTGCTGAGAGCTCTCTTATACCTGCATGAAGGATCCAATTAAAAACACCTGAGCAATTACAAATACCTGTGAAGCCATGTCCCAAACATTATGGTGCCCTGAAATGGGGGGGGGGGCGAACTGTAATTTCTACATGGTGAAACCAAAATGTATAAAAATGGCCTTTAATAAAATCTGACAATGTGCACTTTATAACCACATGTGATTTTTTTCTTTAACAAATCTCAAATTGTGGAGTACAGAGGCAAATAAATAAATGATGGGTCTTTGTCCCAAACATTATGAAGGGCACGGTAGAAAAAAAGTTAAAATTACAGTAAACTCAAAGGGCCGAATGGCCTCCTCCTGCACCTATTTTCTATGTTTCTAAACTGTTTGCTGCAGAACTGAGTTACTGAAGCCTCAAACCATGTTACAGTACACAGAGGAAATTTGAGCAGGCAGTACATTTATAGAAATAAAATATCTGAAATATACATCTTTAACCTGATCAAATAAGTGCCTAGTTAGTTTTGGCTTCTGCCAGTTCATCCAAATGGAGTCTGATGCTAATTTATATAACATTACACAGAACCAACTGCTTTAACTGGAAATTAGAGGATTTATTGAAGTTACAAGCAATACCAGTTAGCCCAACAATAGTACTGGGAATATTTTAATAAAAAATATATAAAACAGTTGATCATTGTTTTTGTCTTGCATCAAGTTTCTTCTATACTATCTGTTTCAAACTTAAAACATCTGGAATCTGAACGTATAAAGTTAAACAAAACACATGAATTTTACTGGGCAAAATTATCCTCCAGTCATTACGCCACCTCAGGTTATCATTAAAAATAGTTAAAAGGCAGGACCTCTATTAATGGTACACCTTATCTTTCAAAAAAATGCTAGAAATACACAACTGATCAGCCATCACCTTGGCAAGAGAAATGGTTAACGTTTCAAATTATTGACTTATCGCACCTAAAAGATGACACGTGAAACATTGACTGTTTCTCTCGCCACAGATGCTGCCTGACCTGCTGATCATTTCCCGCATTTTGTTTACAGTTCATATTTTCAGTGCCTACAGTGCTTGTGGTTTCTTGTAAAGGTAGAAATCCATCTTACAACTAGTCTATAATTCAAGTATACTTTGGCAGGTCCTTTTAAACTGTATCAATGAGACAGATTAGGCACTTATGAAGAAGACAGTATTTAATAAAACAGCCTAGCATTATAATGACCGACTAATATTGTTACATAAACTACTTTGATATATTCAAAGAAGATGTTCAAAGTAAAAACAAAGTTAGTTATTTTAATTTATTCAAGGAGAATCTACAATGTTTTTGTATACGTCATGAAGGATGACAACCAGATGATATTTTCGTATTTAAATACGTATCCATTAATGAAAAGTTATTTAGTTCATAAGTTGTTTGAAAACTTGCACTGTTTTTATGCCTGTGTTTCACTGTTGCAAAGTTACAATGCTGAAAATATATCTTTCTGCAGTTTACTCATTTTCTTCTTCATAAAAGTGTGGGTTCAGAATAGAGTCCATCACCAGCGCACAACTGCAGTTGATGGTCAAGTGAAGCTTTCAGCTCCAGGTCAATGTCCTTGCAAACAGCCTGCAGCTGAAAAAAAAAAGAAATCCATTTCATTTTACAGAGTTTGGTAAAGTGCATGTTACAAATTGAGAATGGATTCTAAGCTCTAGCGAGTAAATTGAGCTGAACAAAACTATGAATATGGTAGCATCAGAATAACAAAATGTGTTTGGCCATTAATCTATGGGAAATATTGTGGAAATGTTGGATAGTTATGGTTTAATGACAGAAGCAGAAATAATTGAGTTGAGGTATTTCTGATCTGCAGCAAAAGATTGCCCATGCTAAATCAGTGGCCACTGCTGGTGTTGGAGGAGAATAATGAAGGATTAGTGCTTTTGTGCCTCTCCCCCACCACAACATCGGTGGGCAAGGGATTAATAGGAAAAAAAACCTACAGGTGTTGGCAAAGTCTATGACCTGAAGCATTAAATTAGTTTCTTTCCTCGCTTAAAATTGATTCACCTAATGAGCTTACAGTATTTTATATTTAAAATAGAAATGAAGCACTGCCAGCTGCTGTGAAAAATAAACAGAAAGGGACATTACCTCAACTTATGTGATGAGGCACTTATCTACTGAAAGGTTAAGTATCTTGAGTTAACTATATTCCATCACTTTCATAGTTTGGAGATTTTGTACAAGCAAAGAAAACGAGACTGGATTCATAAGGTCACAAGTGATAGGAGAAAAATTAGGCCATTCGCCCCATCAAGTCTACTCTGCCATTCAATTATAGCTGATCTATCTCTCCCTCCAAACCTCACTCTCCTGCCTGCTCCCCATCTGACATCTGTACTAATCAAGAATTTATCTATCCCTGCCTTAAAAATATCTAGTGACTTAACCTCCACAGCCTTCCACAGATTCACCACCCTCTGACTGAAGACATTTCTCCATCTTCTTAAAGGTACGTCCTTTAATTCTGAGGCTATGACCTCTAGTCCTAGACTCTTCCTCTAGTGGAAAATCCTCTCCACATCCTCTCTATCCAAAACCTTTCACTATTCTGTATGTTTCAATGAGTTCCCCCCCCCCCCCCCGCATTCTTCTATTAGAATGTCTTGAATAATATTAGAAACAAATTTTGAGTTAATGTTTTACTGCTGGATTTGTAAATTTTATAGTTGCCTTTTGTTTATGGTAAAATCCTATTCTTAGAACCTTCTAAAAGATTTCTAATTTAATGTGGAGAATCTAAGTTTGCATTTTGTTCCCATGAGTGCAACTTTTTTTATTTAAAGTGCCAAGTATACTCCTGTTCAATAAGGTTAGAAAGTATGAAATCAGCAACTTCTGTACGAAATTATCATTAATGAATTTTATTGGAATCTCTTACTTTGTTGTGCTGTGAAATTATTTGACCAGAACAGCTCGGAATGACACGAAGGAGGAACCTCCGCCCCTTAGTTATCAATTCCAAAGGATCAGGCTGCAAACACAAGCAAAGTTTAATTATTGATAAAAGATACAATCCAATAACTTAGATTGATTTCCTCACAATCCCTGTTCTTACACTATGTTACCATGCAAAACAAAATAGCTCTTTACTCAGTGCTACATTACAGTTTCCTGTTACTCAAGAAAGAACTCTGCTATTGAACAGTAGTAAAACAATTCACATCAGAAGCACAGTTATGACTGCTTTGAATTATTATAGCCAATTAAAGGTTTAAGGGGCTGACCCACTTGGGTGACCTAATTGGCGAGTTTTAAGAAATGACACGTTGAAGACCTCCTTCGACTAGCTGCAACTAACTTCTGGAAAATTGAACACCGAATAGTGGAGAGTGAAGACTACCTCCTACGATCTCCTTCAACCTCCCTTCGACTATGATGAAGACTATTTTCGACTACCATGCCGACCTACGACTAAACCTACGAATAAAAAGAGTTTCGATTTTTTCCAAGGTGGCCTTTTTTTACTCGTGGGCATTTTTTAACATATTGAAAAAAACGCCGCGACCTAGCTGAGGCCTCGAGTACGCGGAGACCACTCTTGAGCATGAAGGAGAGTTACGAAGACCTCTTACGACCTCGTGTCGACCATGCTGCAAGTATGAGTCGAGGGCAAACTCGCCAGAACTCGCGGATTAGGTCGCCCAAGTGGCACAGGCCCTTTACACAGGGTGGTTGCAAATGGTACCGCTGAATATTTTTGCAACCTTCTTGACTGGCAATGTAACTCTGAGTAATCTAAAAACAGGACATTGTTAACCTAAATTTTAAACCCATGACACTCAACTGAATGCACAACAGATTTACCAATACTGACACTGGACTACATTCTGAAGCCATTCACAAGGTGAGACTTAAGTACCAAGTAGTCATTTAAATTGAATCAATAGTAGTGTACTCAATGTTTGCATCTGCTGCTATTATCTAAAAGTAATGGGCTGGTTGCAGAAGGTATACTTGGCTAGTACTGGTTTAACTGAAATGAATAAAATGAAAAAAAAATATTTTTTAAATGTGTTAATTCTACAGATGTCACCCACTACAGCAAATCTAACAATTACTTAAAGTTTACTTTAGAGATACTGCGCAGAAACGGGCCATGGACCAGCGATCCCCGCACACTAACATTCTCCTACACACCAAGGACAGTTAACATTTATACCAAGTCAATTAGCCTACAAACCTGTACCTCTTTGGAACAATACAATTTTGAAATAAATGATGGTGATGGTATATAACAACTAGATTATTCTCATTGTCATCACACGGCAGCTGGAACTACAGCTTTCAACAGAAAGAACTCTGCTATTGAACAGTAGCAAAACAATTTTTGAACTGAAAACCTTTTGGGCTCAAAGTGGAACATAGCAATTTGGGAGCAAGAGATTAACCATTTCTGTTGATTAACTTGGAAGTTACCTGGTTGGAGTTTTGCAAATCGGGCTGATCCGAGACTGGGATGATATTTTCTCCATCGAGGAAGAGCTTGACCATTGCCGAATGCAGAGTGATGGCTACGAACAGAAAATCTGAGTGCTTGATGATTGAGGAAACCAGCTTTGGATCCAGAATAATCATTAAACTATTGGGAAATTAAGAAATATTAATGACACCCCGCACTGCGAAGGTTCTACTTTCTTATGCAAAATAATGTCAGCATTTAAGAAAACATTTATTTTTAGGTCAAAGAAGTCCACTTGCGATGCTTCACTTGAATAATAAAATGCATTCAAGGTTCAAAAACTGCCAGTTGCTTATAAAGACGTGTCTGTGAAGAAGCTTCAGATTTACATTGATTGCAAATATAACATTTGGAAAATAGATTTTTCTAAGAGCTTAACATCTGTAGTTGGAAAGTTACCAGAGAGTATTCTGAGGGATAGGTTATACAGGCATTTGAATGGGCAAGGGCTGCTAAGGGATAGTCAGCATGGTTTTGTACGTGGGAGGTCATGTCTCACGTCGACCTACGTCCACCCGCGACAAGCTCCGACCCTGACAATTCAGTCGCCGGTACCTGTCGCAGGTTAACGTAGGTAGTCGCCAATGGAATTCACCGACATCGTCATCCTGGCGACAACCTACGACAGGGGAAGACAAGTTACGTCAAGCCCACAGTCACCAAAAGGTTTTGAACATTTAAAATTCCAGTGGCTACAAGAAAAACGTTACGACTTTTTAGGCGACAACTCACGACCATACAGGCATCACCCCGCGACCATGTGGCGACAGCCTAGTTGCCGAAAAAAATCGCCTAAGTGGGACAGGCCTTTGTTTGAACTTGAGCAGGTAGGATGTGTCTTTACACTTCCGAATTCATTATGCTACTACCATCAGCAGTTGTATCATCAATGTTTCTATAGAGTTAGATAGAGCTGTAGGGGCTAGTGGAATCAAGGGATATGGGGTGAAGGCAGTCATGGGTTATTGATTGGGGACGATCAGCCATGATCACAATGAATGGCGGTGCTGGCTCGAAGGGCCAAATGGCCTCCTCCTGCACCTATTTTCTATGTTTCTAATGAAGATAAGTGAGCCAGTAACTTCAGCAGCCATACATGCCCAGGCCATAACACCCCCACCACCGTGTTTCACAGATGAGGTGGTATGCTTTGGATCTTGGGCAGTTCCTTCTCTCCTCCATACTTTGCTGTTGCCATCACTCTGATATAAGTTCAACTTCCTCATCTGTCGACAAGACCTTTTCCAGAACTGTGGTTGCTCTTTTAAGTACTTCTTGACAAACTGTAACCTGGCCAAAGCAGAAGTGTCCATGTGGCGGGGCTGGAAACTGGAAGTATCCTGAGCTAATTCTGCCACCACCATAATCTATTTGAACAAGTGACGGCTACCACTGATTGTCGTCGGAAGCTTCCGTCCTTTTCAGGACGGACGATTACAGCGATGTCAACATTTGAAACATGGAAGATGGACACAAAAGAAGACCCGGCCATCCTATTTTTGTGGCTAACCAGTGGTTTGCATCTTGCAGTGTAGCCTCTGTATTTCTGTTCATGAAGTCTTCCGCGGACAGTGGTCATTGACAAATCCACACCCGACTCCTGAAGAGTGTTTCTGATCTGTCGGACAGGTGTTTGGGGATTTTTTTAATTATAGAGAGAATTCTTCTATCAGCTGTGGAGGTCTTCCTTGGCCTGTCAGTCCCTTTGCGATTAGTAAGCTCACCAGTGCTCTCTTTCTTCTTAATGATGTTCCAAACAGTTGATTTTGGTAAGCCTAAGGTTTGGCTGATGTCTCTAACAGTTTTATTCTTGTTTCTCAGTCTCATAATGACTTCTTTGACTTTCATTGGCACAACTTTGGTCCACGTGTTGATAAACAGCAATAAAAGTTTCCAAAGGTGATGGAAAGACTGGATGAAAGACTAGGTGCTGAGAGCTCTCTTATACCCGCATTAAGGAGGCAATTATACACACATGAGCATTTACAAACACTTGTGAAGCCATGTGTCCCAAACATTATGGTGTCCTGAAATGAGGGGACCATGTATAAACACAGCTGTAATTACTACATGGTGAAACCAAAATGTATAAAAATACCCTTTAATAAAATCTGACAATGTGCTCTTTAACCTCGTGTAATTTTTTCTATTACAAATCTCAAATTGTGGAGTACAGAGGCAAAGAAATAAATGATGGGTCTTTGTCCCAAACATTATGGAGGGCACTGTATAGTGAGAGGTTGAGTAGTCTGGGCTTTATCCCTTAGAGCACAGGAAGATGAGGGGTGATCTTTTGAGGTGTATAAGATCTTGAGAGGAATTGATCAGGTAAACGCACAGTCTCTTGCCCAGAGTAGTGGAATAGAGGACCAGAGGATATAGGTTCAAGGTGAAGGGGAAAAGATTTAATAGGAATTTGAGGGGCAACTTTTTCACACAAAGGGTGGTGAGTGTATGGAACAAGCTGCCAGAGTTGAGGCTGGGAGTATCCCAACATTTAAGAAACAGACAGGTACATGGATAGGACAGGTTTGGAGGGATATGGACCAAGCGCAGGCAGGTGGGACGAGTGTAGCTGGGACATGTGGGCCGGTGTGGGCAAGTTGGGCGGAAGGACCTGTTTCCACACTGTATCACTCTATGATGAGTCTATGAGATACATCATCAAGTTTTAAATTCAATTTTAAATCAAACCATTTGGGGCTTAAACAGATTTCATTAATAGCTTACACTAGCTACATATTATACCTGTAAAAGACAATAGGAAGCAGCTTTCTTTCCACATCTGAGATCATGCTGAATAGGATCTGGTGTGGCTTGTAATCTGTTGCATTGGAGGGGAAGAAATGGCATAAGCTCATGTCTTTTTAAAAGGTTTTTATGACCAAACATTAACATAAATCTTACTAATCTCTTGCATAATTAATTATTGTCCATTCACTTAGTGATGAACCTATACTCCAATCATGACTATTCTGGAACTTTACACTCTTTCTATGACAACACACTCATGATGGGATCCCGTTGGAGGTGATGAAAATGTCAGAGGATGATGTGCTGTATGTGAAGGCTGATGGAGTTTGCATACAACACGTCATCCTGTGACATTCCCGCCACCTCCAACGGGATCCCACCATTAGTCACTCTTCCCCTCTCCATCCCTTCCTGCTTTCCACAGAGCGTTCCCTCCACAACTCCCTGTTCCTTATCCCTTCCCACCCAAACTACTTCCTCCCAAGGAACTTTCCCCTGCAACCACAAGGGATGCAACCTGTCCCTAGACCTCCTCCCACAACTCTGTCCAGGGACTCCGATAGTCCTTTCAGGTCAGGCAGAGGTTCACTTGGACCTCCTCCAACCACATCTACTGGATCTGGCGTGGGCTCCTTTACATCGGCGAGACCTAATGCAGACTGGGCGAAGATTTCGCTGAAAGCTTACGCTCTGTCCAGCTTGGTTGCCCATCTCCCGGTTGCTAAACACTTCAACTCCCCCTCTCATTCCCACTCACCTTCCTGTCCTGGGCCTCCTCCACTGTCAGAGTGAGGCCACCTGCAAACTGGAGAAACAGCACTTCATCATTCGTTTGGGAGCTTACAACCCAGCAGTATGAACATTGATTTCTCTAATTTCAAGTAACCCCTGCATTTCCTCCCCTCTCTCTCCCCTTTCCCACACCCTGGTCATACTACCAGTCCTATTCTTTACATCTTTGTATCAGTCTTGTTACACCTTCCCCAGCCAACAGAAGGCCATTCTGGGCTTCACCCTTCTTGAGATCATCTCTGCACGGCCCATATTTGTTCTGGCCTTTTTTTTTAAGGTTAGTTTAGAGATACTGCATGAAAACAGGCACTTTAGCCCATCGAGTCCGCACCGGCCAGTGATCTCTGCACAGTAGCACCATCCTACACACGAGAGACAATTTACAATTTTTAACAAAGCCAAATTAACTTACAAATGTGTACGTCTTTGGAGTGTGGGAGGAAACTTGTGCACTCGAAGAAAACCCATGCGGTAACGGGGAGAACATACAAACTTTGTACAAATAACACCCGTAGTTAGGATCGAACCCATGACTTTGGCACTGTGAGGCAGCAACTACCGCTGTGCCCTCTGTGCCTTTTATCGCTTCCAGTTTATCACCCCCCCCTTCCCATCACCTCTACTTTCAGTCCGAAGAAGTGTTCCAACCCGAAACGTCACCTATTCTTTTTCTCCAGAGATACTGCCTGACCCACCGAGTTACTCCAGCATTTTGTGCCTATCTTCGGTATAAACCAGCATCTGCAGTTACTTCCTACACAGAAATAGGCCATCCTGTCCAACTAATCCACTTTGGCATTTGTTCTGCCCTTATCTCCTGCTTTTCCTGTGCTTATATGAAGTTAACCCTCGACGTTTCTCCACCTCGTGCCTGTGTAATCTCTACAACAATTCATGGCGGCTCGATTTCTTTATAGGCATACAGCTAAGCTCTTAACTAATGGAAACATTCTCCAGTGTCCACTTTATCAAACCCTATAATAATCTTGAAAACTAATATTATGTTTGCATGTTCAGATTGCAAAGGAAACCGGTTTAATGTTGTAGGCCCCTTATACCATTTCGATCCAATTTATATTGGTGTGGCTGAAATTCTCCAGTTATTCTAAAATATTTTTACTCACTTCCTTGATATACCTTTACTAATATGCTTTATACCAGTGGTTCTTAACCTTTTTGGCATATGTACACGCATACGCGAACACAATACTGTGTGTCGTATGTACCTTTGTCAGGTTCCTAAAAATGGGCTCAACAAATGGATATGTTATTTATGACCCCTTCATGGCCCCCGGTAAAGCCCCAAACGACCCCCCCATGGGGGTCCTGACCCCCAGATTAAGAACTGCTTTATACAAAATATTTGTATTTGCCTGTCCCGATGTTTCTGTAGCTATTCTTGGTTCCTCACAATGCATGCTTGTCTCATCATATCAGTAAATAAAACAAAGGGCCTGTCCCACTTTCACAACCTAATTCACAACCTTTTTTTACTCGTGGACATTTTTCATCATGTTGAAAAAACGCCCCGACCTACTTGATGACACGAGTACCTACGACTGGCATCACAACCTACCTATGACCTCGTGACGACCATGCTGCGAGTATGAGTCAAGGGCTAACTCGACAGAGGTCGTGAATTAGGTCGTGAAAGTGGGTCAGGCCCTTTACTCATTCTTTCCACTTTTGGTTAGCCATCTTTTAAAGATTCCTATTCTAGAACTGTAGTGGCTTCATAGCCATCAGTACCTAACTTCCTTTGTTCTTTCCATACCCCCCTTTTCCAATTGTGTGTGTATTTAAGCTGTTTGCATTTATTTCTCAAAGTCGGTTCCTTTGAGTGCCGATAACTTCAGTTTGGTGTGGGTAATATGCATCGAGATGGTCATTATCTTACAAGTTATAAAATAGACAGGATTTGATACATTAGTGACAAATAAATCAGTTCAAAGTCAAATAACCTACCCTTGTTTACCACCATAAAGATATCAAGCCAGGGTTGGTTCTGCTCCTCTAAAATCATGATCATATCAGCGCATGTTTTTAATGGAACAGTTAAGTCAGAGGTTTCCTTTTAAAAAATAAATGAATGTCAGATGTTTGGCAATGTCAGAGCCAGAAAATTCGATCCAAACTCCAAATCATTTACATGGAACACACATTAAATACACCCGAGTATCACGAAAATTAACCATTTTGCACCCTTTGCAATAAGAAATAAAGAGAGAAATAATTCAAGTTAACAGAACTCCGAAAAAGCTGTAGGCAAATTGACCGATACATCTGCAAAGTAATTGCCAGAGGAAATCTGCCCTCTGGCATTTGTATTCACTGCAGTTTAGAAGGATGAGGGGCTATCTTATAGAAACATATAAAATTATAAAAGGGCTGGACAAGCTAGATGCAGGAAAAATGTTCCCAATGTTGGGCGAGTCCAGAACCAGGGGCCACAATCTTAGAATAAAGGGGAGGTCATTTAAGACTGAGGTGAGAAAAAACTTTTTCACCCAGAGTTGTGAATTTATGGAATTCCCTGCCACAGAGGGCAGTGGAGGCCAAGTCACTGGTTGGATTTAAGAGAGAGTTAGATAGAGCTCTAGGGGCTAGTGGAGTCAAGGGATATGGGAAGAAGGCAGGCACGGGTTATTGATAGGGGATGATCAGCCATGATCACAATGAATGGCGGTGCTGGCTCGAAGGGCCGAATGGCCTCCTCCTGCACCTTTTTTATATGTTCTATGTTTCTCTTTAGCTGGTGTGGGTATATTATGTTGCAGGCCCACCATTGCGGAAACGCCATACAGTCTCCTCATTTCAGGGTGGTGCAGAAGAAGCAATTAGCCCCTGCTTTGTCACAGATGAACACAGTCTTTCCAACCAGAATGTAAGTAGACAGAAGCTACGCTAGTTATAATTTTATATGTAGAAACATTACCGGCAACATTTCCTCAGCAGAATACTGTCGATTTGTTATCTGACGAAAGGCCATCAAACCGAAAACTTTAACTCTTCCTTCGAAGATTGTAACTGACCCGCTGAGTATTTCCAGCATTACTTTGTCAAATTTCTAGCGTATGTAAACCATTTTCATCTTTGGTCGAACACCGACGCAAACTTTTGGGGATGATGTGACATCTTTTGGGGATGATGTGACAACCTTACCTTTGGTTGCAGGAGTGACGAAACCAAATGCATCAAAGTCAGATATAGGACAGAAACCTGGAACTGAAGCAAAGCGAATGATTGCACCAAATTTCATGAGCCCACAGATTGTTGATACTAACAGTGCAGTGAGAGATCTCCGTTCAACACAACATTGCTTTATGCAATTGGGTCTTGATTAAGCTAGAAAAGCTAACCCCTGCATTCCCTCTCTCTCCATCCCTCCCCCACCAAAGTCACACCAGCTTTTCATTCTCGTCTAGCACACAGCTAACAATGGCCCGTTTCCTTTATCACTGTTACTTTTTTGCATATAGAAACATTAAAATAGGTGCAGGAGGAAGCCATTCAGCACTTCGAGCCAGCACCGCTATTCATTGTGATGGCTGATCATCCCCAATCAATAACCCGTGTCTGCCTTCTCCCCATGTCGGCACAAATGATGTCGGAAAGAAGGGGATGAATATTCTGCAGCGTGACGTTAGAGAGCTCGGAAAAATGCTGAAAAGCAGGACCTCCAGGGTTGTTATCTCCGGTTTGCTTCCAGTTCCTCGTGCTGGCGAGAGCAGGAACAGGGAGATACGGGACCTGAACGTGTGGCTGAGGAACTGGTGCACGGGGCAGGGATTTAGATTCTTAGATCACTGGGATCTGTTTTGGGGTAAGGGGGAACTGTACAAAAGGGACGGATTGCATCTTAACAGGTGTGGGACCAGCATTCTGGCAGGCAGGTTTGCCACTGCTACACGGGTGGTTTTAAACTGAATAAGGGGGGTGGGGTGTCGAATGGGCTAGTGGAGGATGGAGTTAAAGGGAAAGGGTTTCTTAAATGTGTGAGCGTAGAGACAGAGGGGTGTAAAATGAGGGTAGAAGCAATAGGTAGCAAGGTGAAAAGTAAAAGTGGCAGGCAGACAAAACCAGGGCAAAAATCAAAAAGGGCCACTTTTCAACAAAATTGTATAAGGGGTAAGAGTGTTGTAAAAACAAGCCTGAAGGCTTTGTGTCTCAATGCAAGGAGCATTCGTAATAAGGTGGATGAGTTGAATGTGCAGATAGCTATTAATGACTATGATATAGTTGGGATCACGGAGACATGGCTCCAGGGTGACCAAGGCTGGGAGCTGAACATCCAGGGATATTCAATATTCAGGAGGGATAGAGAGAAAGGAAAAGGAGGTGGGGTAGCGTTGCTGATTAGAGAGGAGATTAACGCAATGGAAAGGAAGGACATTAGTTTGCAGGATGTGGAATCGGTATGGGTAGAGCTGCGAAACACTAAGGGGCAGAAAACGCTGGTGGGTGTTGTGTACAGGCCACCTAACAGTAGTAGTGAAGTTGGAGATGGTATCAAACAGGAAATTAGAAATGCGTGCGACAAAGGCAAAACCGTTATAATGGGTGACTTCAATCTACATATAGATTGGGTGAATCAAATTGGCAGGGGTGCTGAGGAAGAGGATTTTTTGTAATGTATGCGGGATAGTTATCTAAATCAACATGTAGAGGAACCAACGAGAGAGCAGGCTATTTTAGACTGGGTATTGAGTAATGAGGAAGGGTTAGTTAGCAGTCTTGTTGTACGTGCCCCCTTGGGCAAGAGTGACCATAATATGGTTGTGTTCTTCATTAGGATGGAGAGTGACATTGTTAATTCAGAAACAATGGTTCTGAACTTAAAGAAAGGTAACTTTGAGGGTATGAGACGTGAATTGGCCAAGATTGACTGGCAATTAATTCTAAAAGGGTTGACGGTGGATATCCAATGGAAGACATTTAAAGACTGCATGGATGAACTACAAAAATTGTTCATCCCAGTTTGGCAAAAGAATAAATCAGGGAAGGTAGTGCATCCGTGGATAACAAGGGAAATCAGGGATAGTATCAAAGCGAAGGATGATGCGTACAAATTAGCCAGAAAAAGCAGCATACCGGAGGACTGGGAGAAATTCAGAGACCAGCAGAGGAGGACAAAGGGCTTAATTAGGAAAGGAAAAATAGATTATGAAAGAAAACTGGCAGGGAACATAAAAACTGACTGCAAAAGTTTTTATAGATATGTGAAAAGAAAGAGATTAGTTAAAACAAATGTAGGTCCCTTGCAGTCAGAAACGGGTGAGTTGATCATGGGGAACAAGGATATGGCGGACCAATTGAATAACTACTTTGGTTCCGTCTTCACTAAGGAAGACATAAATAATCTGCCGGAAATAGCAGGGGACCGCAGGTCAAAGGAGTTGGAGGAATTGAGTGAAATCCAGGTTAGCCGGGAAGTGGTGTTGGGTAAATTAAATGGATTAAAGGCCGATAAATCCCCAGGGCCAGATAGGCTGCATCCCAGAGTACTTAAGGAAGTAGCTCCAGAAATAGTGGATGCATTAGTAATAATCTTTCAAAACTCTTTAGATTCTGGAGTAGTTCCTGAGGATTGGCGGGTAGCAAACGTAACCCCACTTTTTAAGAAGGGAGGGAGAGAGAAAACGGGGAATTACAGACCAGTTAGTCTAACATCGGTAGTGGGGAAACTGCTAGAGTCAGTTATTAAAGATGGGATAGCAGCACATTTGGAAAGTGGTGAAATCATTGGACAAAGTCAGCATGGATTTACAAAAGGTAAATCATGTCTGACGAATCTTATAGAATTTTTCGAGGATGTAACTAGTAGCGTGGATAGGGGAGAACCAGTGGATGTGGTGTATCTGGACTTCCAGAAGGCTTTCGACAAGGTCCCACATAAGAGATTAGTTTACAAACTTAAAGCACATGGAATTGGGGGTTCCGTATTGATGTGGATAGAGAACTGGCTGGCAAACAGGAAGCAAAGAGTAGGAGTAAACGGGTCCTTTTCACAATGGCAGGCAGTGACTAGTGGGGTACCGCAAGGCTCAGTGCTGGGACCCCAGCTATTTACAATATATATTAATGATCTGGATGAGGGAATTGAAGGCAATATCTCCAAGTTTGCGGATGACACTAAGCTGGGGGGCAGTGTTAGCTGTGAGGAGGATGCTAGGAGACTGCAAGGTGACTTGGATAGGCTGGGTGAGTGGGCAAATGTTTGGCAGATGCAGTATAATGTGGATAAATGTGAGGTTATCCATTTTGGTGGCAAAAACAGGAAAGCAGACTATTATCTAAATGGTGGCCGACTAGGAAAAGGGGAGATGCAGCGAGACCTGGGTGTCATGGTACACCAGTCATTGAAAGTGGGCATGCAGGTGCAGCAGGCAGTGAAGAAAGCGAATGGTATGTTAGCTTTCATAGCAAAAGGATTTGAGTATAGGAGCAGGGAGGTTCTACTGCAGTTGTACAGGGTCTTGGTGAGACCACACCTGGAGTATTGCGTACAGTTTTGGTCTCCAAATCTGAGGAAGGACATTATTGCCATAGAGGGAGTGCAGAGAAGGTTCACCAGACTGATTCCTGGGATGTCAGGACTGTCTTATGAAGAAAGACTGGATAGACTTGGTTTATACTCTCTAGAATTTAGGAGATTGAGAGGGGATCTTATAGAAACTTACAAAATTCTTAAGGGGTTGGACAGGCTAGATGCAGGAAGATTGCTCCCGATGTTGGGGAAGTCCAGGACAAGGGGTCACAGCTTAAGGATAAGGGGGAAATCCTTTAAAACCGAGATGAGAAGAACTTTTTTCACACAGAGAGTGGTGAATCTCTGGAACTCCCTGCCACAGAGGGTAGTCGAGGCCAGTTCATTGGCTATATTTAAGAGGGAGTTAGATGTGGCCCTTGTGGCTAAGGGGATCAGAGGGTATGGAGAGAAGGCAGGTACGGGATACTGAGTTGGATGATCAGCCATGATCATATTGAATGGCGGTGCAGGCTCGAAGGGCCGAATGGCCTACTCCTGCACCTAATTTTTATGTTTCTATGTTTCTATGTTTCTATTCCACTAGCCCCTAGAGCTCTATCTAACTCTCTCTTAAATCCATCCAGTGATTTGGCCTCCACTGCCCTCTGTGGCAGGGAATTCCATAAATTCACAACTCTCTGGGTGAAAACGTTTTTTCTCACCTCAGTCTTAAATGGCCTCCCCTTTATTCTAAGACTGTGGCCCCTGGTTCTGGACTCGCCCAACATTGGGAACATTTTTCCTGCATCTAGCTTGTCCAGTCCTTTTATAATTTTATATGTTTCTATAAGATACCCCCTCATCCTTCTAAACTCCAGCGAATACAAGCCTAGTCTTTTCAATCTTTCCTCATATGACAGTCTCGCCATCCCAGGGATCAATCTCGTGAACCTACACTGCACTGCCTCAATCACAAGGATTCTTTCATTCATTTGTTCGACATCTCTCGACATCACCATCTATATCTCTCGTTTCCCTTTCCCGTGACTTTCAGTCTGAAGAAAGGTCTCGACCCGAAACGTCAGCCATTCCTTTTCTCCAGAGACGCTACCTGAGGCACTAAGTTACTCCAGCATTTTGTGTCTGTCTCTGGCTGTTCTGGATGTTTAACACACACATTTCAATCTATTTCAGCTTTACTTGGCTGTTCCCGACGTGCCATCTTGCACTTGTCATTGAACCAGAGTTGACCACGTTGCTTGATGGTAACGGCAGAGTGAGGATAAGCTGAGCAGAGGGGTTCTACATTGTGGTAGTGCACAGCTCTACGGTTGATGCTGTGTCACTGTGCCTCATGGATGTTGAGCTTTGCATTGCCACATCGGTTCAGGGTCCATTACACTTAGCATGTTTGTAATGTCACACATCTCAATGGAAGGTGGCCTCATTGTGAAGACTGGACCATCTCTACAAGGACTGTGCACTGTACAGTACTGAAGACTAATGGGCCTGTCCCACTTACGCAACTTTTTCGGCGACTTCCGGCACCCGTCATAGGTCACTGCAGATCGCTGAAAATTTTCAACATGTTGAAAATCCAGCGGCGACCAGAACAAGGTATGACTTTTTTGGGCGACTACTCACGACCATACAGGCTTCACCCCGCGACATGTCACCAGGGTGTCGCCTGTATGATCGTGAGTCATTTCCTCAGTCGCCCAAAGAGTCTTAGCGTCTTTCTGGTCACCGCTGGATTTCAAACGTCGCGTAAGTGGGACAGGCCCATTACACACTTGAATTAGACATGTCACCAGCCAGGCTGTTCCAGTACAATTACAGCATCGCACATTGTGGAGACAGTCCACATGCTGTAATGGACAGATGCATCTGCCGTAGGTATTTGACAAGAATGTGGTCCAGGTTGGGTCCTTATATCACAACATGGGCCCAGAAAGGCAGCTGCAGCTCACGTCGCAGCGGCCTCTGCAGTCCGTCTGTCTTTTTATTATTTTTTGTCTCGTTTGAATGTAGTTTTTATTAAAAATATTTTGTGTATGTGTGTGGGTGGCGGGGGGTGGGGGAAACGTTTTAAATCTATCCCCTGCACGGAGAACCCGACCTTTTCTCTGTCGGGTCTCCGTTGTCGTTGGGGCCGAGCAACGTGGAACCGGAACGACCTGGGGCTCCAGTCGCGGAGCTGCGGACTTACCCACCATCGCGGAGCTGGCCGAGTTCGGAGCGGGTGGAGCTGTGGTGGCGCGCGGCTGCGACCTGACCCCGGAGATTCGGGGTCTCCAACCGCAGGTCTGGTGGACAGTGACACCGGGAGCCCGCGGGTCCCTGCTGGGAGGCCGCTTTTCGGGGCTTCCGCAACGGCGACTTCTCCCGCCCGAGTTGCAGGGTTGAAGATGACCTGGAGCGGGGCCTTACATCATCGCCCGGCGCGGCTTGGAATGGCTGCGGGACTTTGCTAGCGCCCGCCGGGGGCTCCAACACCAAGACCCGGAGCGTGGCCTTGCATCACCCGGCGCGGCGTAAATGGCTGCGGGACAATTACCATCGCCCGCCGGGGGCTTTGACTCTGACATCGGGAGGAGAATGAGGAGTGCAGGGGAGAGATAAGTCTTTGCCTCCCATCACAGCGAGGAGGAGATGCGCTGTGATGGATGTTTGTGTAAATTGTGTTGTGTCTTGGTTCTTTCTTGTGTGTATGACTGCAGAAACAACATTTCGTTTGAACCTCAATGGGGTTCAAATGACAAATAAATTGTATTGTATTGTATTGCATCTTCCAGAACTCTGTCCGTTCAGTCAGTGGTGGAGCTTCTGTGCTACATGGGTACTCTGCAGTCCACGCACTTGCTTCCTTCAGTGCTACGTCCAAATGTAGTTCAACAAACAGCACTGATTTATCAACTGAGGGAAGACAGTAGGAGCTAATCAAAAGGACGTTTAGTTCCATATATTTGACCTGATACCATGAGACTTCATGAGGTTTAGTTTAGAGATACAGTGCGGAACAGGCCCTTCTGCAAACTGAGTCCGTACT
The DNA here is from genome assembly GCF_010909765.2 of Amblyraja radiata. Classification (NCBI taxonomy): domain Eukaryota; kingdom Metazoa; phylum Chordata; class Chondrichthyes; order Rajiformes; family Rajidae; genus Amblyraja; species Amblyraja radiata. The sequence goes on along the minus strand of NC_045972.1, from coordinate 6,326,125 downwards.
GACCAGCGATCCACGCACATTAACACTATCCTAAAGGGCCTGTCCCACTTACGTGTCCTTGGCACGCAAATTACGCGACCTCGTGGTCGCGTTAAGGTGTGCGGGCTTCGTATGGCCTCGCAGAGTCGGTCCAACGTAGAAGCACGGAGGGGTATGTAGTTGTGCGCGACATCGCGCGGGGCTCCGAATTTTTTGTAGCAAACAAAATCTTTGCGCATCAACGGCCTGTCACGGAACTGACGGCCAAAGTGGGACAGGCCCAAGAACCTGGCGTGATGCAACGTCTCACCTCCAACAGCAGCAGAAGCAGGCAAACGATCACCGAACTCGGCCTGGGGCTCACGGCCGTTGCGGTCCGGATCCGCCCCCACATCTACTCCCAGAGCGGGGCCAAGAAAATTGAAGATGGACACAAAATGCACGAGTTATGCCCCTGTCCCACTTAGGAAACCTGAACGGAAACCTCTGGAGACTTTGCGCCCCACCCAAGGTTTCCATGCGGTTCCCAGAGGTTTTTGTCAGTCTCCCTACCTGCTTCCACTACCTGCAACCTCCGGCAACCACCTGCAACCTCCGGGAACCGCACGGAAACCTTGGGTGGGGCGCAAAGTCTCCAGAGGTTTCCGTTCAGGTTTCCTAAGTGGTACAGGGGCATAACTCAGCGGGACCGGCAACATCTCTGGAGAGAAGCAATGGGTGACGTTTCAGGTCAAGACCCTTCTTTTCTGACTGAAGAAAAGTCTCGACACGAACATCACCCATTGCTTCTCTCCAGAAATGCTGCCGGTCCCGCTGAGTTACTCCAGCTTTGTGTCCATCTTCAAATGACGTCACGCGCTCCAGACGGCTGTGCATGTAATCACGCCGGACCATCACGGCTCAACGCGACCACGAGATCGCGTAATTTGCGTGCCAAGGACACGTAAGTTGGACAGGGCATTAACTCGCACATTAAGGACAATTTACACTTATACTGAGCCAATTAACCTGCAAACTTGTATGTCTTTGGAGTGTGGGAGGAAACTGGAGATCTCAGAGAAAATCTACGTGGTCACGGGAAGAACATTAAAAACTCTGTAGAGACAGCACCTGTAGTTGGGATGTAAGAGCTGCAAGAGCTGCAACTCTACCTTTGTGCCACCGTGCCGACAGTTTTGTCACAACTGTATTTGGTGCCCGAGTTGAGACCAGAGGCACCATCTTCTGGTTTTACTTCATTTTTGTTTAAATGAAGCAAAACTAGTATAACTGAATGAGACACAAAAAGCTGGAATATCTCAGTGGGACCGGCAGCATCTCTGGAGAGAAGGAATGGGTGACATTTTGGGTTGAGACCCTTCTTTAGACCGAGAGTCAGGGGAAAGGGAGACACAGAGATATGGAAGGGTGAGGTGTGAAAACAAGACATCAATGGGGACGAAGTTCAAGGAAAAGGTAGAATAGATCATTGTGAGCTGGGAGAAGGTGACAACGAAGCAAACAGAGATAACATTTAATGAAGACTGATCAGAGAACTAGGATGGGGAGGGATGGAGAGAGAGGGAAAGCAAGGGTTACTTGAAGTTAGGGAAGTCAATATTCATACCGCTGGGGTGTAAGCTACCCAAGCGAAATACGAGGTGTCGTTCCTCCAATTTGCGTTGGACCACACTTGCCAGGCCTCTTCAGAATCAACCACACATGCAGGGTGGACCAGCAATGGATGGCAAATTTACTTACTTAAAGCATCTTAGTGCATATTGCACATATTACACATTTAATTTAAAACAGTTACCCTTTCTTAGCAACAAATAAACTCCACCTTGGTCAATGTCCATTCTGTGAGACTGACTTCACTACAAGATTTAACTCAAACTGCTGAGATTCTGAGAACCACTAGGGGCAGTAGATTTCCATGCATTCTTAAAATGTTAAAAGTATTAAAAAGTAAGAAACTAATAGATTAATGGAAGCACCAACCCTCAAATAATTTTATCTGATACAAAACGAATGGAAATGTTAAAGTAAACAACAAAGACTACTTCTTAATAACAATATGTATCTTCCCATGCAGGGACCCACTTTAAATAAGCCTAAAAGGGATGGATTGCATCCTTGTCGTGGTCGGGGAGCTTGTGTGTCTCAGTGACCCCTAGAGCTATGCCAGCGGGAGATTCGTCTCCTGTTAATGTCTCCCATGCAGGACAGGTCGAAGGGTAGAGGCGAGACGTGGAGCGATCCACTGGTCCTCCAGGTTGGAGGTTGAGCACAGGGCAAACAACCCTGTCTCGTAAAACAAATATGTTACGGAAGCAGCAACTGAAGGAATCAACACTACTGGGCGTGATGGACATCCAGGGTTATCGACAGATGCTAGGATGAATGTCAACGGTGAAAGCTGAAAGGAAGCCACTGGCAGGAAGGTGGAGCTTCTAAATGCCAAATATAAGACTAGGATAGGTTTCTGGAATGTACGAACAATGCACGACACAGGGAAACTAGCACAAGTGACATTAGAGATGAGACGCTACAACCTAGATATTCTTGGAGTCAGTGAAAGTAGATGGACGGGATCAGGGAGACTTAGGACCAGCACAGGGGAGACAGTGTTGTACTCAGGAAGGGATGGCGAGAATCACAGAGAAGGAGCAGCCATCATTTTAAAGAAAGGAGTAGAGAATAGTTTGATAGAGTGTGAACCTGTCAATAGTAGACTCGTGAAGATCAGAATGGGGGGGGGAAGCAAATTAATACAACCATCATCCAGTGTTATGCTCCAATAAACAATAGTGATGATAGTGTTAAGGATGAAATCTATGAGCAACTACAGGCTGTTAGAAAACGCACCAAGACATGACATGAAGGTTGTGATGGGAGACCTGAATGCCAAGGTTGGACACAACAACACAGACCAGGAAAGAGCTATGAAGGAAAAAGGTCTGTGGTACTATGAATGAGAATGGAGAGAGACTAACACAACTCTGCACCACTTACAACCTAGTAATTGGAGGGACACCCTTTCTGCACAGAGACATCCACAAACTGACATGGTGCTCTCCAAATGGAAAGGATAAGAATCAGATAGACCACTTGATGATTAATGGCACATGGACATGCTCATTACTTGATGTTAAGGTTAAACGATGAAGTGATGTTGGTAGTGACCACCTGGCTGTTCTCAAAGTATAACTGAAGAAAGCAGGGTGCAAACAGACAGGCAGGCAACAGTTTGACATTGAGAAACTAAATGACCGAAAAGTGAAAGGCTCTTTCATGTTACAATTAAGGAACAGGTTTCAGGCTCTAGCAGATATGGATGATCACACAGAGCCAAATGCAAATGATATTAATACTGTGTGGGAACAAACCAAAATAGCTTATGTGAAAACCAGCGAAGCCTGCCTGGGGTTTAAGCAGAAGACAAAAAAGGAGTGGATGACTGAAGGCACATGGCAAAGCATTGAAAACAGGAAAAAATTAAAGAAGCAAATAAAGTCCAAACGGCTGCAAGAAAGATGCAAGATGCTGTACCAAGAAGCAAACAAAGCAGTTCAGAGGAAAGGCAAAGCTGACAAACGGGCGTACCTGGAAGATCTTGCTAATCAAGCAGAAGATGCAGCTGAGAAAGGGGAGCAAGGGAAGGTCTACAAGATAACCAAGATAATCTGTGGCAAATATCGTCGAACCACTGAGACACCAATTGTAGACAAAAAGGGCCGACTCCCAACTACAGAAGCAGAACAAGAAGCTTGCTGGGTGGAACACTTCAATGAAGTACTGAATAGAGCACCGCCCATAATAAAGGCTAACACCCAACATGCAGAGGATGACCTGGACAATAGCACTGAACCACCAACTCAGGAGGAAATTGTTACAGCCATTAAGACTCTCAAAAATGGAAAAGCCCCAGGCCAAGATAACCTCAATGCAGAACTGTCCAAGGCAGACCCAGAACTTGCAGCTGAAGTATTTGTACCACATTTCACAGCTATTTGGGAAAGGAAGGATATACCTGATGACTGGTCGGAAGGAGTCATCATTAGGATACCAAAGAAAGGCAACTTAAGCGAGTGTAACAATTGGAGAGGGATCACTCTTCTATCAATTCCAAGCAAGATTCTGGCAAAGATTATTATACAATGTATCTCAGACGTAGTAGACAAACAGCGCAGGAAAGAACAGGCAGGATTTTGTGGTGGGAGGGGATGCATTGACCAGATATTTGCCCTTCGTAACATACTAGAACAGTGTAGAGAGTGGCAGAGTCAGATATACATCAACTTTGTTGATTTCGAGAAAGCATTTGACAGCATCCACCGACACAGCCTCTGGGGCATACTACGAATGTATGGGATCCCACAGCCTATGGTCGAAGTCATTTAGAGTTTCTATGCCAACTTCTCTTGTAGAGTAGGGAACAGTACCCACACATTCCAGGTGAAGACAGGAGTCCGACAAGGGTGTGTGATGTCAGTGCTACTCTTCAATATTGTTATTGACTGTGTGATGCGTCAGACAACCGAAGACCAAGCAAGAGGCATACGATGGACCCTCTTCTCAGCATTGGAAGACCTTGATTTTGCTGATGACTTGGCTCTGGTCTCCCACACTCACAAGCACATGCAGGAAAAAACATCCCGAATCAGTGACTTTGCACAACAAATTGGCCTGAAGATAAACCAGAAAAAATCTGAAGTAATGACACTAGACATCCAAAACCCCTTGACAATCCAAGTGAATGGAAACGATCTTCCCATAACTGAGGAGTTGACCTATCTTGGTAGCAAAGTCAGACACGATGGTGGAGCACACAATGACATCAAGGACCGGCTAAACTAGGCTAGGAATGTTTTCAGAATGCTGAACAATGTATGGAGGTCCCAGCAATACAGCGCCAAGACCAAGCTGGTTATACCAGAGCTGTGTCCTCTCCACCCTCCTATAGGGCTCGGAATGCTGCAGAATGAAGCAGCTGTTGGTCTTCCATGCTAAGAACCGGAAAAGAAACCTTCGAATATTTTGGCCAAACGCCATATCCAACCAAGATCTCCTTGCTCAATGCCAAGAGAGCATGGACACCATCATCATGAGATGTCGCTGGAACTGGATTGGCCATATACTGAGAAGAGAACCAGACAGTATCCCAAGAATAGCCCTGCACTGGACAACAGAAGGGAAAAGGGAAAGAGGGAGACCCAAAACCTCCTGGCGTCGAACTGTAGAGGAGGAAATGAAAACAATGGAGCTGACCTGGGCTGGTGTCCAGAAGCTCGCCCAGAACATACAGGAGTGGAGGACCTTTGTTGCTGCCCTACATGCCAGGAGGCATAATAGGCAGTAATAAAGTAAAGGGCCTGTCCCACCAGCATGCGACTCCATGCGACAAGCGCGACCTAACGTGGTCGCATGAGCCGTACGGCCTCGCGGGGCCGGTCCCACTTCGATCGCCGGAGCCGTATGGAGTTGTGCGGAGCTGGTCCAGAGATCACGCGGGGCTACAAAAAACTGACCGTGTTCAAGAATTCCCCGTGACAACGACCTGCCGGCCCGCAGCCGCCTCGGCGCCGTACGCACCGCCTCGACGGGCATACGCAGCGTCTTGACGCCGTACATCACCCGCGAACTTCCCGCGGACTTCGCTCGAACTTGACGTCACTCACTCGACCTCCGCGCGGCCCCCGCTTCCGGTTTGGTCGCGCTCGCCGCATGCTCGTGGGACAGGCCCTTAAGTAAGTAAAAGGGATGGGCGGAAAAAGTAACGCAGGAAAATGTATTAAAACAGAGGAAGTTTTCAGAAGAATGGTCCCACCCCAACACATCATCTGTCTACAAAAGACTTTGTTGCTGAACCTTTTAGAACTCATTACTCTCTTGAGAGAACATCATTGCAGGAAGATAGACACAAAACGCTGGAGTAACTCAGCGGGACAGGCAGCATCTCTGGAGAGAAGGAATGGGAGACGTTTTGGGTCGAGACCCTTCTCCAGACTGGTCCCTCATCATAGGAATGTGCAATTTGACAATGTTGAGAATGCAAGCTGAAACATCCACAATGTAATGACACCATGGTGTTATTGGAATGCAACCTTTACAAAAACAATGCCTTAAAGTTACCTACAGACGATAAACAAGTGTTAAACATGGTAGCTAATCTCTAATACTGTAACCAAATAGACTATACAAAAAAATATTTTGATCAATATTTTTATGATGAATCTTTTTACGCAGTAGCCTTTGATGTCTTCTTCCACAAAGTTGACAGATTGCAAGAACATGTGTTGTTATAGATTACCTCTTTATTTTCAGCACAGATTTCTCTCATTGCTGTCTGCAGCATCTTCAGGCTATTCCCCCTCTGCAGGGTGAAGTACAAGAAGGCACCAAGCACCCAGGGGGAACAGGGTGGACCACTTTCCAATTTTCCTACAAGTAACCTGCGACAATTGAAATAAAACGTGAAAATATCAATTTCCCTTCATTAAGTTTTGTGTCTCAACTGTTACGATAATCTGAGTAAAAAGCCACCAAGGGCCCCAACCGATTGCTTAACCTGTTAAGTAAGTAAGTTTATTGGCCTAGTATTCACATACAAGGAATTTGCCTTGGTGCTCCGCCCACAAGTAACAACATGACATACAGTGACAGTTACGAATGACTCAGAAAACACTAAACATTAATAATAATAAAACATTAATGATAAAACACCATTGATCAAGCATGTGAACCAACAAAATACCAGATCAAAGGGAGGCTACAGATTTTTGGCTGTTGAGTAGAGCAACTACTCGTGGATAAAAACTGTTTTTATGTCTGGCTGTGGCAGCTTTGACAGTCCGGAGTCGCCTTCCAGAGGGAAGTGATTCAAAGAGTTTGTGGCCAGGGTGAGAGGGGTCCGAGATGATCTTGCCCGCTCGCTTCCTGGCCCTTGCAGTGTACAGTTCATCAATGGAGGGAAGGTTGCAGCCAATAATCTTCTCTGCTGATTGGACGATTCGCTGTAGCCTCCAGGTGTCGTGCTTGGTGGCTGAGCCAAACCAGGCCATGATGGAGAAGGTGAGGACAGACTCTACGATGGCCGTGTAGAATTGGAACATCATTGCCTGTGGCAGATTGTGCTTCCTCAGCTGCCGCAGGAAGTACATACTCTGTTGGGCCTTTTTGACTGTGGAGTCGATGGTGGCGCCCCAAATAAGGTCCTTGGAGATGACCTTGGTCCTTGTTATTCTGCAGGATCAATCGTTTATTCATATACTCCCAAAATGTATCTGACCCCATAAAGGACTTAAAACGCAAACCTTCTCAAGCTGAAGAATCACAACACACAGAAGCCGTGTGCAAACATTTTCAAAAGCCACAGATGGCGACACCAACCAAAGCTGAAGTTAGTGTTCAAGTCTTTGATTAACTTGGCTGCTTTTCTTAGACACAGTGAAGTCTATATGGAGAGTGTGGTCTGTGTGATGGACTGGGCCACATCCACAACTCTCTGCAATTGCTTGCAGTCTTGTGCAGAGCTGGTCGCAGGTCAAGCTGTCACGCAACCCAACAGTATACTTTCTGTGGTGCATCTGGAGAATTTTGTGAGAGGTATCCGTTTTTAAGCCAAATTTCCTCAGTCTCCTGAGGAAGTAGAGGCACTGGTGCGTCTTTGTGGCTGTCGCTTCAATGTGGTTGGTCCACCACATATAGTTGGTAATAGTTACGCCAAGGAACATTAAGCTCTCAAACAGTTCCACTTTGGCAATGTTGATGCTGACTGGGATATGTTCCCCGCTATGCTCCTCGTGGTGACATTGAGGGAGAGGTTGTTGTCCTGACACCAGACCGATTCCTGGGATGGCAGGACTTTCATATGAAGAAAGACTGGATAGACTCGGCTTGTACTCGCTAGAATTTAGAAGATTGAGGGGGGATCTTATAGAAACTTACAAAATTCTTAAGGGGTTGGGCACGCTAGAGCAGGAAGATTGTTCCCGATGTTGGGGAAGTCCAGAACAAGGGGTCACAGTTTAAGGATAAGGGGGAAATCTTTTAGGACCGAGATGAGGAAAACATTTTTCACTGGAATCTCTGGAATTCTCTGCCACAGAAGGAAGTTGAGGCCAGTTCATTGGCTATATTTAAGAGGGAGTTAGATGTGGCCCTTGTGGCTAAAGGGATCAGGGGGTATGGAGAGAAGGCAGGTACAGGATACTGAGTTGGATGATCAGCCATGATCATATCGAATGGCGGTGCAGGCTCGAAGGGCCGAATGGCCTACTCCTACACCTATTTTCTATGTTTCTATGAGACCATGTGACTCAATACCCCATCTCCTTTCTGTACTCTACCTCATCATGGTTTGTGATCCAGCCCATCACAGTGGTGTCGTCTGCAAACGTAGATGGAGATCGAGCCAAGTTTGGCTGCAGAGTCGCCAGTGTAAAGGGAGCAGAGTTGGGGACTAATAACGCATCCTGGTGGGACACTGGTCTTGAGAATTATTATGGAGAAGGTGCTGATTATGGTGTGTGAGTCAGAAGGTTGAGCATCCAGTGGCAGGGGGAGGGGGTGTTGATTCCCAGGTCCATGAATGTGGTGAAGTTACTCCCTACCACACACCACCAGAGGACCTTCACCAGAAGGACTACAGCAGTTCAAAGTGGTGGCTCATTACTACCTCGAGAACCATTAGGAATGGGTTGGTCTTGCCAGTAACACCCAGTTCTCCAAAAAATAAATACCAAATGATGAATACAAAACACACAAAAGGGAGATAGTCCAGAAATGCCACATCACCAGGTTCAGCAATTGCTACTTTCCTGTAACCATCAGGTTTTTGACCAAACCCACAGAACCTAATCCCATCTCAGCAAGGGAACAATGCAGACTAAATCCTACACATACATCAGGCCAATTAACCTACAAACCTGTACGTCTTTGGCGTGTGGGAGGAAATTGAAGATCTCGGAGAAAACCCACGTGATCACGGGGAGAACGTACAAACTCCGTACAGACGGCACCATCGTCAGGATCGAACCCGTGTCTCCGGCACTGCATGCGCTGCAAGGCAGCAACTCGACCCCTACTGCCCTTTTTGTACGAGTTATGCTCTTGTGCATTGTCAGTCTAAGTGCCTGTGATGCTTCAGCCAGCAAGATTTTCATTGACCTGCAACTCACCATACTTGTGCATGCAACAGTATTACTAGAACATTCAGAGCATCTAACAACTAATTTGATATGATTTTTAATGTGGAGCTCGTTGAAGAACATTCATAATGTTCCAGAGTTCCGGGGAGGATCTTCACTTGTTCAAACCCTACTTGGTTTTCTTTTGTCATTATTCATTCCCCTTTTCCCTGGATTACCTGCTCGCCCAGAGCTGGCTGTCAAGCATCGTCTGTAGTTCTCTGGGAAATGGGGTGTCACTAGAGCGTTTCCATTGTGTGCAGAGTACAGGCTCCAGTCTTGCCCACCAATACTGCATGGAGAAGAAACAAAAAAGCTGGCATTAGGAACAAGGTTTAGTCATCTCACACGGAACACATTTTCCAAGATATCAAAGAGTTAGAAGGTGAATCACAATTGAGACTAAATAGATATATAGTCATATTAAGATTGGGGAGAGGGGTGGTGGTTAATTAATCTTGGTAGCTCTGATTTCTAAGCATGAAGAACTTTCTAAACAATGTATTTTTGAAACACATCATATAACACTCTACATTTGCATTCAAATACCCAGGATTCTTGTTTTTTTAAATGGCGGTATAGCCCATTTGAAATGAGTAAAATAGTAACACATGAAAGCAGAAATGGGATGGTATCATTGTTAACCGCTTGACTCAATCTTTCGATTTATCCTTCTGGGAACAAATTTTCATCATTGATATTCTGGAGCAATGCCGTTAAATTCCATCTTTTTTTTTAATCTCCCTCCTCCGTTAGACGTGGAAAACTAATTTCTAATAAGCCACAAATTTTTGGGAGTCATTCTTCGCATCACACAAAGTAAGAATGCAGATGTTTCACAAGTGGCCGAAATCCGCAGGAAGGAACTGCAGATGCTGGTTTACACCGAAGATAGACACAAAATGCTGGAGTAACTCAGTGGGGACAGGCAGCATCTCTGGAGAGAAGGAAGGGGTGACGGTCAGGTAGATGGGTCTCGACACGTAATGGCACTCATTCCTTCTATCCAGAGATGCTGCCTGTCCCGCCGAGTTACTCCAGCATTTTGTGTCTATCTTCACAAGTGGCCTGTTTGATCATCTCCCTCTGACAACAGCATTGGGATTCCACAGCGTGGACCTTGCAGGCACCAGAGAGATTCTCTGTACGAGAGATTCGTACGTCCAGCACAGATTCAAACACTGTGGCTGAAAGATGAAAGAAAGAAACCAACATTTTGTTTCGTGTTAAACTATATCCACGTAAAATTATAATTGTTGATTAAGTTAGACAGAGCAGATCTCATGTTTCAATGCTCAGAGACCTGAAAAAGGGACCCGATAGTCAATGATTTATGTTGAACAAACACATCGGCCCAATCGCAGACTAGCTGCCTTGGTCCTTATCTTGAAATGACCAAAACGGTCACATCTTCAGGCTGACTGAGAGTACGGTGTAAGAATAGACGATCCTCTCCTTGATCTGAATGTAATAAACATGCTTCAAGGACACTGAACACAAACACTGTGTTTTATTAGTCTACCGTTCTTTCCCCCCTCCTTGCTCCTCTGGACTTGCATCTACACTATCTTGGGTTGGTGCCTGTGGATTACAGTATTCCAACGTATGGCACTCACGGTAAAGAAATGGCAGACAAAAAAAAACAAAGTATTTATCCTTGAAGCCTGTTTATTTCATTCAGATTAGCAGATCACCATTCATTTCCATGGATGACATGACTTCAGAATTAAGGGACAGAAGTTTAGGGGTAACATGAGGGGGAACTTCTTTACTCAGAGAGTGGTAGCGGTGTGGAATGAGCTTCCAGCGGAAGTGGTGGCAGCAGGTTCGTTGGTATCATTTAAAAATAAATTGGATAGGCATATGGATGAGAAGGGAATGGAGGGTTATGGTATGAGTGCAGGCAGGTGGGACTAAGGGAAAAAAGTTGTTCGGCACGGACTTGTAGGGCCGAGATGGCTTGTTTCCGTGCTGTAATTGTTATATGGTTATATGGTTATTTCCACTTTATCTGCTGTTGCTTATTGGAGCCACAAGGTGAGGACATACAGACATTCAGACAGCTTCCCAGGGACACAATCACGGCACCATTTCAAAGAAAATTACTCGTATTTTTTTTTCCCCTCGATTTCCTCGCCTTCACTGCGAGGCACAACTTGACCTCTGACAAGCCAGGAGTTTACTTATTCACTAAACAATAGACCAATAGGTGCAGGAGTAGGCCATTCGGCCCTTCGAGCCAGCACCGTCATTCAATGTGATCATGGCTGATCATCCCCAATCAGTACCCCGTTCCTGCTTTCTCCCCATATCCCCTGACTCCGCTAGTTTAAGAGCCCTATCTAGCTCTCTCTTGAAAGTATCCAGAGAACCCGCCTCCACCGCCCTCCGAGGCAGAGAATTCCAGACTCACAACTCTCTGTGTGAAAAAGTGTTTCCTCATCTCCGTTCTACATGGCTTACCCCTTATTCTTAAACTGTGGCCCCTGGTTCTGGACTACCCCAACATTGGGAACATGTTTTCTGCGTCTAGCGTGTCCAAACCCTTAATAATCTTATGTGCTTCAATAAGATACCCTGTCATCCTTCTAAACTCTAGTATATAATCCCAGCCGCTCCATTCTCTCAGCATATGACTGTCCCGCCATCCCGGGAGTTAACCATGTAAACCTACGCTGCACTCCCTCAATAGCAAGAATGTCCTTCCTCAAATTAGGGGACCAAAACGGCACACAATACTCCAGGTGTGGTCTCACTAGGGCCCTCTACAACTGCAGAAGGACTTCTTTGCTCCTATACACAACTCTTCTTGTTATGAAGGCCAACATGCCTGCCTGCCTGCTTTAGCTGCATGCTTACTTTCATTGATTGATGAAATAGGACCCCCAAATCCCATTGTACTTCCCCTTGTACTGGGTTTTTATCCGGTTTTTTGCCTCCCCCAGGAGATCACGAGGTTCTTGGGGTGGAGAGGGGTGATAGCGGTATAAAGGGGAGGGTAGTGTCTTGTGTTCTGTGTCTTGTGTCTACTGTTTGTGGGTAAGTGGGTCTGTTTAGTGTTCAGCCATGAGCGAATGGCGGTGCGGGCTCGACGGACCTGGTGGTCTACTCTCGCACCTACTTTCTATGTTTTCCCAATTTAACACCATTTAGATAATCTGCCTTCTTGTTTTTGCTACCAAAGTGATAACCTCACATTTATCCACATTAAACTTCATCTACCATGCATCTGCCCACTCACCCAACCTGTCAAAGTCACCCAGCATTCTCATAGCATCCTCCTCACAGTTCACACTGCCACCCAGCTTTGTGTCATCTGCAAATTTGATAAACTATCAGCACTACATTTATGAATATCAGCCTTGGGGCACAACAGAGGCAATTTTTGCTCCATTTTGTACAGCTTATTTTGACGTTTTAAATAAACAAGTTACTTCTGCCCATGGGCGGCACGGAAGCGCAGCGGTAGAGTTGCTGCCTTAGAGCGCTTGCAGCGCCAGAGACCCGGGTTTGATCCCGACTACGGGTGCTGTCTGTACGGAGTTTGTACGTTCTCCCCGTAACCTGCGTGGGCTTTCCCCGAATCTTCGGTTTCCTCCCACATCTCCGAAGACGCAGGTTTTTCAGTTAATTGGCTTGGTGTTTTTGCAAATGATCCCCAGTGTGTGTAGGATAGTGTTAGTGTGTGGGGATCGCTGGTCGGTGCGATCTCAGTGCGCCTTAGGGTCTGTTTCCCCATTGGATCTCTAAACTAAATTAAGCTAGCTGCCATTATGTTTATTCAATATATCATTTGATGTAGAATTGAGATTTATTTGTGTTCACATAAACCAGTGTATTCCATACAAAAATCCTCAAATGAATCAAATAACTGATTTGACAGCAACCTCTCTGCAGGCTACATCATGAGGACACAAAGCCACTAAAGAAGGGTCCCGACCCGAAACGTCATCCATTCCTTCATTCCAGAGATACTGCCTGTCCCGCTGAGTTACTCCAGCACATTGTGTGTAACTTCAATTTGAACCAGCATCTGCAGTTCTTTCCTACACAAAGAAGCTTAGCATATACCTCCACCCAGAATCACCAGCCAGAGTAAATGTTATAAACTATTATTCTGGGATAAAAGCAGATGAACACGATGCATTCACCAGTTCCGAACAGGAATAAATAACTTGTTATTGAATTGAATACTTTATAGTCACATGTGACAAGTCACAGTGAAAATCTTTGCTTGATTACTCAAGGTATGCAAATAGTCGCCACATCAAGGGCAGTGACAAAGTTACAAAGTATCCCCACCCCAGGTCCCCCCTTTGTCCTCCCCCTTTCCTCCCTCCCTCAGGGCAGCCCCCCCCACACTGGGTCCTCATACATAAGTTGAAATCACATCGATTTTATGCTGAATATTGCGCAACATAGCAAGCAGTGGTTAACAGGCTGGTTGTGCCTGGCAATAAGGGTGCTTAATGACTTAGCCCGAGACTTGGGAGAGTCTGTACTTCACTGGAAAGAATTATGACCTCATAGAAAATGACAAAGGTCATAGCTGAGTGGCCATGTAGCGGAGTGACCATGGTAGCGGAAATCACTCTCGAAACATGGGTGGGACACAATTTCTTGATTGCAGCGCGCACATTCGCACACACGCGAGGCTTCGGAAGCTTCGGCCATGAGCCCTGTGGACGGTAACATCGGGAGTTGACCTGGTTGGTGACCGACTCCGAACTCCAGCCAAGAAACCCGTTCGACCGGAGCCCTTGATGACCCGACCCGTTTAAATCCGATACCCGTTTAAATCTTTCCCATCCACCAATACAGCCAATTAGTTCAAATGGTAACTGTACCCGCATCAGACAGCTTTAAGGAATTCTCCGTGAATAACTTCAGTAATACTTGAAGGTCAAAACACAATTGGTGACACATCGTGTTAATACGATGTTAATAGAGACATTTAACAAGCACTTAACAGTGACACTCACACTGTCTCGTTGAAAGCGGAGATTTTATTAGATTTTTTTTCACCAAATTTCAAAATCCGGATTACAAAACATAGGGGGGGGGGGGGGATTGTCCCCCACCTCTCAAAACATGGGAGGAACGTGTCCCACCTGGGATTTCCGCCCATGGCCGAGTTATACACAAAGAGAATCGCAAAGTTTGGACACAAATATGGACATGCACAACTGCCATTACCGTTGCAGACAGCATGAGTAGAGGGCACCGGACTTTGCTATTGCTTAGAATACCATCAACAGCGCTGCTGGGCTTTTCACAATGGACAGAGGCATTCAGCAAACCCTGAAATGTACAGAATTATTTATGTTATGCATGTTCCAAACACTCACTGACTTTATTTCAGAATGTAAACACTGTTTATATAGCATTGCTTTTATGATTCCTAGATGTGCAAGCTCACTTTAAATGTGTTTTAATATTCCTATTCATTCCTGCAGCACCAAACAATGGGACAAAGCAAAGTAATATTAATGTGAGGGTTTTTCCAACCAAAGGCATAAAGGAAAATGTGCAACGGTACCAAGGCGGGTATGGAGTTCCATCACAGATTACCCACCATCTCAGTGAAGAACAGGACCTGTGTCAAGGAGCAACATGTTCTACCCCTGGTCATCTGCCCCATTTCATGCAGAATAAATGCAAAAGTACACCGCGCTCATCTTTAATACTTTCATCCCAAGCAAAGGAACCACCCACATGGGCTGGGTCTGATCTCTATTACCACACTGCACCAGCAACAACTCAGATTTTGTTGTTAAAATAACAAGGCTAACAGCTGGTGTGATGGTGAACAAACAGTCCTGAAGCTTCAGAGAGGGACAGTGGTACAATGAGGTGTGATTCTGTCACCCTAGCCGTCTGCTTGCATCTCTTCAGTGTAGTTTACTTCAGAGATACAGTGCAGAAACAGGCCCTTCGGCCCACCGAGTCTAAGCCTACCAGCGATCCCCAAACACGTTTCCATGAGGCCTCAAGTCGTTACTCCTCCAGCTGTTGGGTTGGGAGAATATTTGTCTCCACTCTCCCCACCTCCAGTAAATTGCAATTCCTTTCACAAAATTACCATGAGAATGGTCATTTGAACCACCTTCATTTATTCATTAAAATCAGTGACAACTAATCCTCCCATTCACCACGTTACTCTGTTTACTTTAGAAATACAGCATGGAAATCTGTTCACTGACCAACGAGAACTCATACATTGGTTCTATGTTATCCCAGTTCCATGCCTTGCACACTAGGGCCAGTTTACAGAACCAATTAACCTACAAACCTGCTTGGAATGTGGAAGGAAACCCACACGGTCACAGGCATAACCCACAAACATTGTGTCATGTTCAAACTGATGCTGTAAGGCTGCAAGTCAACTGCTGTGTTGTCCAATGATACTCTCCCATAATACTTCCATTTTTGGAATTGAAATACTATATTTTAATCATCTCTAAAATTTAACTCCCCTGGAATGTTAATCTGCTAAATGTAATCATGTCTTTCTAAAGTCTACAAGATCAATACATACATTTTTATTTCCCATTTATTGTGTTGTGAATGCTTCTCAATAAACTGTTTACATGTAAACTGAAGACGTCTAGTTATTACAGGTAAGTACACATCTTTGATGTAATCATTTTTATCCACATGCAAACTTCAACACTAAAACCATGTTGGATTCCAATGGATATTGAAACATTTAAATCAATGATTTGGATGAGAACGTACATGGCATGAGTAGCAAGTTTACAGATGACACAAAAGTGGGTGGTGTTATACATAGTGAAGATAGTTGTCAAAACTTGCAGCAGGATCTTGATCGGTTGGGCAATGGTTGATGAAATTTAATACAGAGAAAGGAGGCGTTGCATTTTGGGGGCACTAACATGGGCAGAAGCTACGCAGTGAATGGTTGGGCTCTGGGCAATGTTGTAGAGCAGAGGCATCTAGGAGTACAGGTGTACAGTTCGTTGAATGTAGCATCACAGATGCATAGGACAGGTTTAGAGGGATATGAGGCAAACACAAGCAGGTTGGACAAGCAGTTATGAACCAAGCACAAGAAAAGACAGCACAGTAGCACAGTGGTAGAGACCCGGGTTCGATCCTGACTACGGGTGCTGCATGTTCACAGTTTGTACCTTCTCCCCGTTTTCTCCAGCATCTCCGGTTTCCTCCCACACTCCAAAGACAAACAGGTTGTAGGTTAATTGGCTTGGTATAAATATATTTTTTTAAATTGTACCTAATGTGTGTAGTGTGTGGAGATCGCTGGTCGGTGTGGATTTGGTGGACTGAAGGGACCGTTTCTCACTGTAACTCAAAACTAAAACCAGATTGGACATGTTGGCCGGTGTGGGCAAGTTGGGCCCAAGGACCTGTGTCCACACTGTAAGACTCTTTGACTTTATCATGATTTCACTTGCTTGGGTCAGAAGTGGGAAGACTGACTGATGATTGCACTGTGCTCCATTCACAAACGTTTAGTTGAGGTTGTCCACGCCTGCATGCAGCAAGACCATGAGAACGCTCAGACACGGGATGATAATTAGTGGCAGAGTCTGGGTCTAGAGGTCATAGTCCCGGAATTAAAGGACGTTCTAGGAAGGAAATGAGGAGAAATTTATTTAGTCAGAGGGTGGTGATTCTGTGGTATTCTTTGCCACAGAAGGCTGGGGAGGCCAAGTCAGTGGATATTTTTAAGGAAGAGAAAGATTCTTGATTAGTACAGGTGTCAGAGGTTATGGGGACAAGGCAGGAGAATGGGGTTGGGAGAGAGAGATAGATCAGCCATGATTGAATGACAGAGTAGACGTGATGGGCCGAATGGCCTAATTCCTTATGACCTTACAAGTGGCAAGTCACATTCCTTGCATTAAATGATGACTTCCAACGAGAGAGTCTTTGCTCATGACATTCAATGGTATACCATTGGGACGACAGATGGCACAATGGGCTAAGTGTTCGGCTGGCAACCGGAAGGTAGCCAGTTCGAAACCCGCTTGGAGTGCATACTGTCGTTGTGTCCTTGGGCAAGACACTTCACCCACCTTTGCCTGTGTGTGAATGTGTGTGAATGTGTGTGAGTGATTGGTGGTGGTCGGAGGGGCCGTAGGCGCAGATTGGCAGCCACGCTTCCGTCAGTCTGCCCCAGGGCAGCTGTGGCTACAGAAGTAGCTTACCACCACCGAGTGTGACTGAGGAGTGAATGAATAATGCGATGTAAAGCGCCTTGAGTATTAGAAAGGCGCTATATAAATCCCATCCATTATTATTATTATTATATGATCACTGAAACTTCGCCCATTAATATCCTGGGAAATATCACTGGCCAGATATTGAACCAGCTACCTATCGTGGCTACAGGAGCAGAGACCCGGGTTCCATCCTGACTGCAGGTGCTGTCTGTATGGAGTTTGTACATTCTCCCTGTGACCGTGGTTTTCTCCGGGTGCTCCGGTTTCCTCCCACATTCCAATGTAGTACAGGTTTTTAAGTTGTGTAGGAAGGAACTGCAGATGTTGGTTTAAACCGAAGATAAGACACAAAATGCTGGAGTAACTCAGCATCTCTGGAGAGAAGAGATGGGTGACGTTTCGGGTCATGAACCTCCTTTAGACTAGAGTCAGGGGAAAGGGAAATGAGAGATATCGAGGGTGATGTAGAGGGGTACAGAACAAATGAATGAAAAAATGCAAAAAAGTAACAATGATAAAGGAAACAGGCCATTGATAGCTGCAGCGAGGTGGGATCTGGTACGACTCGGGTGGGGGAGGGATGGAGAGGGAATGCAGGGGTTATTTGAAATTAGAGAAATCAAGACACATACCATTGAGCCGTAAGCTGCCCAAGCGAAATATGAGATGCTGTTCCTCCAATTTGCATTTTAGCCTCACTCTGACTATGGAGGAGGCCTAGGACAGAAAGGTCTGTGTAGGTCAGTGTGGGAATGGGAAGGGGAATTAAAGTGTTTAGCAATCGGGAGATCAGGTAGGTTTGGGCGGGCTGAGCGAAGGTGTTCAGCGAAATGATCGCCCAGTCCCCCAAACCAAAGTGCAGGTACAAGTGCAGTGCAGTCACTCACCCCAGCTACTCCAACACTCACAAATGCCCCCAGCAAGGAGAAGCGGAGCTAGTCTTGACTTAAACATATATTGCCAGGGTTTCATTGCTGCTGGATCCAAACTACCGCACGCCCTTCCCAAGAGCACGGAGCAAGTACTTTCACCCAAAGACCACAGTAGTTCAGGGCAGCTCATCGCCAGCTTCACAAGGGCAGTCAAGGATGGCCAATAACTGGCAGCCTTGTCAGTAATATAAAAACCTGGCATCGGTCAAAACAGCATGAAGCTTGCAGACTTGCAGGAAAACTCAACTGGTCAGCCAATAAACTCTGTATCCTGGCCAAAAATCTGTAGATAATTGTTCACTCAACTCTGAAATGATGTAGCGGGCTCCACTGTGGTATTAAACCTCACAGGATAGCTCAGAATGGACAACAAATGAGTTGGATATCTAGCTTATTTATTATTATCCATTCTGAGCGATTGTAGAGGTTAGTAGCAGAATGGAGCTTGTGGTCCCATTACGTAATATTACGTCTCAGCCTCAATCTGCATCTTACAGGGTGAAACATGATGCGGTACAGATGTTAAATATAATGCACAGGAGACAGTAATGAACTAGATTCCTTACTCTGAAGAAGTGCGAGGCGATGTGAAAAGGAAGCACAAACTCCTTGCAGTAGCCATTCCGCTGCAAAACAAAGAAATCAATATTTGAAATCACAGCTTTAATTGAATACACCCATTAAAACAAAGACAGTTAGTTGAAACTCCATCTTTAGTTGGTGAACCATGAACTTCAAGGCAACAATGGAGATTAAAGTGGTATCACTCAGTGTAAAAAGCACCGTGTGATGTGTAAATGCCTTGCAGTACCTTGCTGAGATGGAGGTAAACGTGCCCTTTCTCCAAGCGTGTGAGCTGTTACACCACTGCACTATCGCAGGTGGCTGCGATGGAGCAGTTTGGGACTGTCGTGCTTCCAGCCTGGGGAAGCAGCTATGGGGAGGAAACTTCTCAACTACTGCATGTGAAGGAAGGAACTGCAGGCACCAGTTTACACTGAAGATGGACACAAAATGCTGGAGTAACTCAACTGGACAGGCATCATCTCTGGATAGAAGAAATGGGTGATGGTTAGGGTCGAGACCCTTCTTCAGGCTCGACCTGAAACATCACCCATTCCTTCTCTCCAGAGAAGCTGCCTGTCCCGCTGAGTTACTCCAGCATTTTGAATCTATCTCCACTACTGAGGTGAGGGCCATGTTTGGGCACACCTCCTCATGGAGGACGTAATGTACCGTAACTCTCCGCTCCGGTTGTATGCACGTCGCCCGTGCGAAGCGAGCGGCTGGCCATCTTGCATCAGCTCCCATCATTGATGCCGATGTCCCGGCTGGTGCCTTCAACCGCATCATTGGGTGGACAATGTGGCTGCATGATCTGGTGGTGCGGGAAGCAGACTGGACAGCATCTTCAGCCTCCTGAGGGAGACGGGCTAAGCTGCAGAGGTGTGCACGCCCAGAACCACCCTGAAGGTGGAGCACTGTTAAAATTCACCTGGGCAAGACAAGATGGTCAGCCTGGTCCTGGATAGACTTCCCTTAATGTCAAGGCCGTCATGGTTAGACGTCATGCCAGTTTTCTTCTCCGACCATTGCCTGCTTTGGGACTCCTGTTACTTACAGGAGGACCACGACGAGGCAGGCAGGGGGACATGGAACTTGCATGTCAAACTGCTGACCCCAGAAAACAGAGGTACTAAAGAAGGACTACACAGGTTGGAGAATTGTGAAGCCCCTCTTAGATCCCCCGACACATTGGTGGGAAGCAAACAAAGGGAACATTATGAGGTTCTTCATGTTGCCTTGGAAATGCAGCCATCGTAATCAAAGATGTGCCACCCCGTTCAATTGTTCTTCTCCCTGCTCCCATCCAGCAGAAGTCAAGTCGTCACATTTATTTATATAGTTCGTTGGCCAAAGTGCTTTACATTTGTTATAAGAATAGCGCAACAAAACAAACTACATACATATATACATGTAGCCCTCACTCAGAGGACGTCAGGAAAGGCTTGGGAGTATAGATAAGTCTTTAGTCTTGACTTAAAAGAGTCGATGGAGGGGGCAGTTCTGATGGGAAGGGGGATGCCCCCATTTTCGGGTGCCCGTCAGGAGTCTCGCTGCGGCGTTTTGGACCAGTTGCAGGCGGGACAGGGAAGATTGGCTGATGCCAGTGTAAAGGGAGTTGCAGTAATCTAGGCGGGAGGAGATGAATGTGTGGATGATCTTTTCCAGAAGGTACTGAAGCTTGAAAGTACACACCACCAGACTCAGGAACAGCTTCTTCCCCGTTATTATCAGGCTTCTGAACGGCCCTTTCATCAGCTAGGCCGGGTACAGTCTGATTCACCTCTCCTCATTGTGGACATTGGACTTTATCTCTGGAACAAATGCACTGTATCTCTAAACTACATTAAACAATGCTGAGTACAATATTCTGCACTCTGTATCTTCCCCTTTGCTCTTCCTATTGCATGAGTTTGTCAGGATTGTGTTAATATATAGTATTATCTAATTTAAATCTTTGGTCTTTGTTAGAAAAATATGGTCTTTGTTAGAAAAAGATGACTGGTAGGAAAATAATGAGCAGTAACTAGTGGGGTGCCGCAAGGCGCGGTGCTGGGACCCCAGTTATTTACAATATATATTAACGATTTAGACAAGGGAATTAAATGTAACATCTCCAAGTTTGCGGATGACACAAAGCTGGGTGGCAGTGTGAGCTGCGATGAGGCTGCAGGGCGACTTGGATAGGTTGGGTGAGTGGGCAGATGCATGACAGATGCAGTATAATGTGGATAAATGTGAGGTTATCCACTTTGGTGGGAAGAACAGAAAGGCAGATTATTATCCGAATAGTGTCAGATTAGGAAAAGGGGAGGTGCAACGACACCTGGGTCCTTGTACATTAGTCACTGAAATTAAGCATGCAGGTACAGCAGGCAGTAAAGAAAGCAAATGGCATGTTGGCAGTTGTACAGAGCCCTGGTGAGACCGCACCTAGAGCATTGTGTGCAGTTTTGGTCTCCTAATTTGAGGAAATACATTATTGCTATTGAGAGAGTGCAGCGTAGGTTCACCAGGTTAATTCCCGGGATGGCGGGACTGACATATGATGAAAGAATGGGTCGACTGGGGCTTGTATTCACTGGAATTTAGAAGGATGAGAGGATATCTTATAGAAACATATAACATTCTTAAAGGATTGGACAGGGTAGATGCAGGAAAAATGTTCCCGATGTTGGGGGAGTCCAGAATCAAGGGTCACAGATTAAGAATAAGGAGTAGGCCATTTGGGACTGAGATGAGGAAACATTTCTCAACCCAGACAGTTGTGACAATTCTCTGTGACAGAAGACAGTGGAGGCCAATTCACTGGATGTTGTCAAGAGAGAGTTAGATTTCGTTCTTAGGCTAAAGGAATTAAGGGGTATGGGGAAAAAGCAGGAACGGGGTACTGATTTTAGATGATCAGCCTGGCTCGAAGGGCCGAATGGCCTAATTCTAACTTGTGAACTTGTGTAAGTCAAGACAGACCAGCACCTTAACAGGATATCCCTATCAATAAACAATTCATTAAACTATTCCTACCAAGAGCCATTATTTTCACTTCAAAAGCCGACTGGAACTCTTCGGTATATATTTATGTTAACATAATTTGTTTACTGCATTTACAAAACCTGACTTACCAGTTCTGCATTTGTAAAGTGAAAGAATTCTTCACATTCCAAGGTTGTCTTCAATCCATGGATGCGTGTTTTAAACAGCACGCAAGGAGGAAGTGCCACCAAAATTCTAGTCAAGCCGGAAGAAGAGGCAGATTCTTGTATGTGAAACAACATTTTCATTTCATTAAACCATCATACTGAAGATGAAACTCTGCATATCTTGTTTAAATTTAGGCATAATGGAGCAGGCCGATCTAGCTTTCAAGGTAGACACAAGAAGCTGGAGTAACTCAGTGGGTCTGACAGCATCTCTGGAGAAAGGGAATAGGTGCCGTTTAGGGTCGAAGCCCTTATTCAGACTGAGAGTCAGGGGAAAGGGAAACTAGAGCTAGGGAAAAGTTTGGAACAAATCGGAGCCGACACCGATGACCAAAGAAAGGTGGAGCCCACAATGGTACATTGTTGGTTGTGGAAGAGGTGATAATGAAGGGATAGGTGGATGCTAACAGTGGAACTGGCTTTACGACTGGGGTGGGGTAGGGGTGGAGAAAGAGAGAGGGAATGCAGGGGTTACTTTAAAATAGAGAAATCAATATTCATACTGCTGGGTTGTAAGCTGCCTGAGAAAAATATGAGGTGGTGTTCCTCCAATTTATGTGTAGCCTCACTCTGACAGTGGAGGAGGCCCAGGACAGAAAGGTCAGTGTGGGAATGGGAGGGAGTGTTAAAATGTTTAGCAACTGGGAGATCGCATAGGCCAAGGCGGACTGAGCGAAGGTGTTCAGCGAAACGATCGCCCTGTCTGCTTGCCCAGAGCTAATATGTCAGAGACCACACCAAGAACAACAGATACAGTAGATGAGGTTGGAGGAGACCAAGCACAGACTGGGAGATGGTTTTGCTAAACACGCGCTCTGCCTTGGCCTACACAGTCCCCCGGTTGCCAAATACTAACACCCCCGCCCATTCCCACACTGACCTTTCTGTTCTGGGACACCTCATATTTCGCTTGGGCAGCTTACAACCTAGCGGTATGAATATTGACTTCTCTATTTTAAAGTAACCCCTGTATTCCCTCTCTCTCCACCCCTCCCCAACCCTGGTTGTACTGCCAGTCCCACTGTTCACGTCCATATCGTTATCACCTCTTCAACAGCCAACAATGGACCATTGTGGACTCCACCTTTCCTTGATCATCCATGCCGGGTCCGATTAGTTCTGAGCCTTTTCATACCTCCAGTTTCCTTCTCTGCTGACTCGCAGTCTGAAGAAGGGTCTCGACCCGAAACATCACCCATTCCTTCTCTCCAGAGATGCTGCCTGTCCCGCCGAGTTACTCCTGGATTGTGTGTCTATCTTCAGTGCGAACCAGCATTTGCAGTTTCTGCCTACATGATCTTGGTTACAAACACTGGTGTTTTGATAGCATTAGCTTTTCTTACTCGTCGATCTCAGTTTCCCACTGGTTCCTTAGGAAAAAATAAAGCAGAGTTTGCACCGCTTATCAATATTAAATGACCTCTGCTTCAAGAAAACGTCTGTTGATTTCAGGTGAGAACAGGATCTGGTTCTGAAGCTATGCCTAGACAGCCCAGCATACTTTGCCATGCCACTGCATTCTTGCAGTATAATGTACTATATTCTGTGTGCACTTTCAGAACAAAAGGAAGATGTTATGTTCTAAAAGGATATCAACATTGTTTATGGACCAAGACATCAAAAACCTCCCACCTCTTCTACTTTGACCAGTAAAAAAAAGACAAGGCAGTAGCCATTTTTGTTTCAATAGTGACCTTAATAAGCTCTCGACACAACAGACAACTATTTTCTTGCATTTAAAGCAGCTTTAATTGGAACTTAAAAGCACATTATTATACAAATAGAAACATAGAAACATAGACAATAGGTGCAGGAGTACAATACAATACAATACAATTGTATTGTATTGTATTGTAATAGGTGCAGGAGTAGGCCATTCAGCCCTTTGAGCCAGTACCGCCATTCAATATGATTAAGGCAGATCATCCAAAATCAGTACCCTGTTCCTGCTTACTCAGCATCTCTGGAGAGAAGGAATGGGTGAAGTTTCGGGTCGAGACCCTTCAGTCAATAACAAGAAATTAATTGTTTAGTTTGGTATTCACTGCATGGTTGGGCATCTCGCTTCCTTGACTCACTAGTTTGAAGCTTTCGTGGCAACACCCAAGGTTCTGAACAATTAACAATGACCTCAGCTTAGAATCCGCCAATGTGCAATTAGGAAATTAATTTTCTTTTCTTTTGGCCTCAAGAAATGTGTTAATTATATAATTAGAAGAAAATGCTTACAACCACAATTCTCAATGCCAAAACTGTACAATCTCAAACTGAATTGAGATTGTACAGTTTATTGTCAGTGAGAAGCTTTTGTTGCGTGCTAACTAGTCAACAGAAAGTACATGCTTGCAATGGAGCCATATACATTGTACAGATACATGACAAGGGAATAACATTAAAGACAGTAAAGTCCGATCAAGTATAGCCCAAAGGTCACCAATGAGGTAGATAGTAGTTTTTGTTCTTACCGGGTAAATAGCTGCAATTCAATCTGCTGCTCTATTTGCTTGCTCAAGGTTTGCAATTCCAGCTTTGCCCGTCTGCCCAGAAACACATCCAGGAGAAAATGGCCATCTTCACGTGGTGCTTTTGCCCGTACACTTTCCAGATCAAAAACCATTTCCTGCAAGCAATTAGATCAAGTTGAACAAACTAATAAAAAGATCTCGACCAAATAATGCCCTAAAAGACTACAAATTTAATTGATAAGAATACCAGGGTGTAAATCAGGGCGAGATTCTTTGAGAGATTGCAGTTGCTCAGTTATTGAGCACTCACAAAGTGATCATCCTGAGGGCATCAGACAGAAAGGAGATCAAGATCGGGCAAGAAAGTGGATTGAGATGTAATAATAATAATAATAAATTTTATTTAATGGGCGCCTTTCAGAAATCTCAAGGACACCTTACATAGGTTAATAGAAATAAAAACATATAATCAGAATAAAATAAGTAATAAAGACATCACAGAGACACAAATTAAAAACAGAATTCATTCCAAAAACAGAAAATCAAAAACACAATGTGAAGAGAGAGCAGCGGCAGCCAAAGCGCGCCAGCGTTCACTCTCCCTTCACGGCAGCCATCTTGGACACAGACTTACAGGATTACATTAGACAAAAAAATCATCCCCCCACAATGGATACCACTGTGGGGGAAGGCTCAATGTCCAGTCCCCATCCCCAGTTCACCCCAAAGTCAGGCCTATTGAGGCCACCGCAATTGCCTCTACGGAGGCCCGATGTTCCTGGCCGTTCTCACTGGGTGGTCTTGCCCCGGCGTCGGGAGAGTCCTCTCGGCGGCTGGGCCACCTGGAACGGCCGCTTCCTAGTTTGAGACCGCGGCTTCCGGAGCCGACAAGGCCGCGCCGGTTTGGAGCTCCTAGGCTCCCGATGTTAAAGTCGGCGCCGCCTCTCCGCTCCGCAGACCCGCAGCCCGGAGATGTTGCTCTCGCCGGTCCAGCTCACCAGAGCTCCAGCACGTCGCTCCACGCGGCGACCCAGGCAAGGCATCGCCCGCTCCACTCCGCTCCGCGATAGCGCTCCAACGCTATGCCGCCACCGAGGCCGAGCTGCTGGGCGGTGCCCGCCAGGAAACGGCGCTCCAAGCCCGCTGGTGGGCCACGAGGACGGGTCAACGGGCAGCCGCCAACTTGTGAATGGCAGCTTATTCACACATCTTTTTAGTTTAGAGATACCCACGGAAACAGGCCCTTCGGCCCACCGAATCCGCGCCGACCAGCGATCACCGCACATTAACACTATCCTACACATTAGGGACAATTTTACATTTTACATTTATACCAAGTCAATTAACCAGGGCCGGATTTAGATGAAGAGAGGCCCTAAGCTGTTCCACTTGTGAGGCCCCTCCCAATCCCCCACCCTCAAGACTAGAGGAAGATGGTCCACCAGATTGACACTGATTTGCAGCCGAGCGTGGCCAATGAGATAAGGGGTTGGAAAGCTGGGCTTATTTATTGCCAGTGATAGTGTCGAGTTATTGGCTTAAAACACTATTATTCTGAAATGGAGGGCAAGGAAAATTACTGAAGGGTTGTTTAGAGACTACAGTGCGTTGTGACAGCATATGTAAGAAAGGCCTATGACAGTGTCAAAAATATTATACACCTTGCAGGGCTCTCACTTAATTTTTTTTCTCTGTTGCCAGCCGGGCAACCTTGGCAGCTTTTTAAGTTGCCAAATGACAGTTTAGATGGTCATTTAAGACGACTTGCATGACGCGTGCGATAATGTGCTCGGTTACCAGTCGGAATTATGCTCAATGAAGCATTCACATATTATTTCTGCTTCAAATAAAATCACAAACTAAACATATTCACCAATCAAGACGTGATATATACCACAATGACATGCAGCAAAATTACAATACAGCATCTCATCTCTTTTTACACGTTGCAGTGAATGCAATTTCTATTATTTCTTTCCACTTCCAAACAAAAATGTGGTTGGATTATTCAGCGTATGATCAACCTCGGTGAGACCAAGCGCAGGATTGGCGATCGCTTCGCACAACACCTCCACTCAGTTCACAATAACCAACCTGATCTCCCGGTGGCTCAACACTTTAACTCCCCTTCCCATTCCGAATCTGAATAAATTGGAGGAGCTGCACCTCATATTTGCTTGGGTAGTTTACACCCCAGCGGTATGAACATTGGCTTCTCTAATTTCAGGTAGTCCTTGCTTTCTCCCACCTCCCCATCCCATTCCCAGCTCTCCCATAGCCTACTGTCTTCTTCTCTTCCCTTCTTTTTCGTGTCCCCCCCCCCCGACATCAATCTGAAGAAGGGTCTCGACCCGAAACGTCGTCTATTCCCTCGCTCCATAGATGCTGCCTTACCCGCTAATTTACTCCAGCTTTTTTGTCTACCAACGGGATTCCACCACTTGCCACATTTTCCCTTCTCCTCCCCTGTTGGCTTTCCGCAGAGACCGCTCCCTCCGTAACTCCCTGGTCAACTCGTCCCTTCCCACCCAAACCACCCCCTCTCCTGGCACTTTCCCTTGCAACCGCAGGAAATGCTACACTTGTCGCTTTACCTCTCCCCTTAACTCCATTCAAGGACCCAGCAGTCTTTCCAGGTGCGGCAGAGGTTCACCTGCACCTCCTCCAAACTCATCTATTGCATCCACTGCTCTAGGTGTCAGTTGCTCTACATCGGTGAGACCAAGCGCAAGCTTGGCAATCGCTTCGCCCAACACCTCCGCTTGGTCCACAATAACCAAACTGATCTCCCGGTGGCTCAGCATTTCACCTCCCCCTCCCATTCCGAATCCGACATTTCTGTCTTGGGCTTCTTCCATGGCCAGAGTGAGGCCCACCGTAAATTGGAGGAGCAGCACCTCATATTTCACTTGTGCAGTTTACACCCCAGCGGTATGAACATTGACTTCTTCAATTTCAGGTAATCCCTGCTTTCTCCTCCCCTTCCCAGCTCTCCCTCAGCCCACTGTCTCGGCCTCTTCCTTTTTTCTTCCCGTCCCCCCCCACCCTCACATCAGTCTGAAGAAGGGTCTCGACCCGAAACGTCGCCTATTTCTTTCGCTCCATAGATGCTGCCTCACCCGCTGAGTTTTCCCAGCATTTTTGTCTACCCATTCACACAAGTTCTGTAATCCCACTTTCCTCACCCACTCCCTACACATTTGGGGCAATTTTACAGAGACAAGTTAACCTACAAAGCCAATGCGTCTTTGGGATGTGGGAGGAAACCCACACGCTTGCAGGGAGAATGTGCAAATTCAACACAGACAATGCCCGAGGACAAGATCGAACACAGATCTCTGGCGTGTGAGACAGCAAGCCTACCAGCTGTGCCACTATATTTTGTTTTCCAACACACAAAAAATTATACGTCGATAACTTTGGTTATCCATTTTCCATATCCATTTTCAGTTTTAAATCTCCAAGTGGAGATGGAGTGTGGGAAGAAACCAAAAATCGGTGAAAACCCAAGCGGGTCACGGGGAGAACGTACAAACTCTGTACAGTCAAGCACCTGTAGTCATGATCAAAGCTCTTATAGCGGAGCAAGATTGTCCACTCCGCTAAAAAAAGCTGTAGTAGGGTCATGGGTAATCTTCAGCTCCATTTCCGTAACCGGCTTCCGTCATGGCGTCAAGCTAATTCAGGGAGATTCTGCTATATCAGGCTGAGAGATTAAAGAATTGACACAAAATGCAGCTGGTTGGATGGCATTTCTGGACAAAAGGAATAGGTGACATTTCGGGTCGAGACCAGTCTTCAGAATGAGTCATGGGAAAGAGGAACTCCAAACCATCCTTCCCCCGCCCCCCCCCCCCCCCCTCCCTCCGTCATGGACACGGAGCGATCGCCGGCCCCCTTTTTTTTTGTAAAACATCTATTTCCTTTGGGTGTCTTTTAAAATTTCCCCCTTACCATTTCAGTACTTTTTCGATAGCTGCCATGATCCGTTTGATATCATCCTTCGCCCTGCTCCTGGTCTCGGCCCGCACCGATCTGCCGGACATGCTGTGTGTGTGTGTGTGTGTGTGTGTGTGTGTGTGTGTGTGTGTGTGTGTGTGTGTGTGTGTGTGTGTGTGTGTGTGTGTGTGTGAGTGTGTGTGTGTGTGTGTGTGTGTGTGTGTGTGTGTGTGTGTGTGTCTGTGTGTGAGTGTGAGTGTGAGTGTGTGTGTGTGTGTGTGTGTGTGTCTGTGTGTGTGTGTGTGTGTGTGTGTGTGTGTCTGTGTGTGTGTGTGTGTGTGTGTGTGCGTGTGTGTGTGTGTGTGTGTGTGTGTGTGTGTGTGTGTGTGTGTGGCAGAGTCTGAGGGGAGAAGCGCCGGTACCAAGAGCGAGCGAGCGCGCGGACAGACGGACGAAAGCAACGATCATAGA
This sequence comes from Amblyraja radiata, assembly GCF_010909765.2. Taxonomy (NCBI): domain Eukaryota; kingdom Metazoa; phylum Chordata; class Chondrichthyes; order Rajiformes; family Rajidae; genus Amblyraja; species Amblyraja radiata. Next base: position 6,297,198 of record NC_045972.1, on the reverse strand, counting down.
GCCGAATAGGTGACATTTCGGGTCAAGACCCTTCTTCAGACTGAGTCAGGGGAAAGAGGAACAAGAGATATAGACGGTACTAAGGACAAATGAACGGAAGATATGCCTATATCTCCCGTTTCCCTTGACTGTCAGTCAGAAGAAGGGTGTCGAGCCGAAATGTCACATATTCCGCTCTATGATCGTTGCTTTCGTCCGTCTGCCCGCGCGTTCGACACTCGCACGCACGCGTCCGGCAGATAGGTGCGGGCCAAGGCTAGGAGCAGGGCGAAGGATGACATCAAACGGGTCATGGCAGCCATCGAAAAAGTCCACCGGAAATATCACCTATTCCTCTCCAGAGATGCTGCCTGATCCGCTGATTTACTCCAGCCTTTTCTGTCTGTCTTCGGTTTAAACCAGCATCTGCAGTTCCTCCCTGTACAAGGTATGTGCCATTTAAAAAGAAAATTTAAAAAAAAACATTTAAAAACACACAACTGTCCCCCCGTCACGCGCATTACACGGCCAGAGGCATAACTGGTCGGGTAGGGTTTACTGAAATGGCGGAAGTTACGCTCCGATGCGTACTACACGTCAGTCCATTGTATTTCGCAGGAGTGGTCTATCTTGCTCTGCTCTAAGATCTTTGGTCATGATCGAACCCGGGTCTCGGGAGCTGCAAGGCAGCATCTCTATCACTGCCCCACCATGCCGCACTATTTCCGAACTATTTGTTATGTTCTTACAAAAGCTAATTAAAGTTGATGCCCACTCTTTCCAAAAATAAATCTGTTAAATGATTGGTGAAATACATTAAATAATGGACATTGATTATTAAGGTGATGGAGAGACCCGGGCACATTCCACCCAATAGTCCACCACGTTTAATCTCTGGTTCAGACCAGCACTGTGACAATGTGAAATGCTGCTCTCCACCCATCATCACTGGAGCCTAGCTCAATGCCTGCCACACTTGGTGCACTCACCCAAACTGCAAATTAACCGCAAGATAAAACTGTTTTCCAGAAACATGAAGAGCATGCAGCATGAAATGTAGTTATAATTTAAGGCATTAAAGTAAAATATTTAAGTGCCATTTAGACCTATACAGAAACAGAACTGAAATGAAATGTTCAGGGCTCACGCTGTGAGAGGAATATTACCTGCAGTCGACAAATAATGTTTTCATAACTCGATCTGTTGAATGAAGGACGTCTTGAACAACTGAATTCTTCAAAGCTCTGAACCTTAGCTCTGCAAATAATCATACAACTACAATTAACAATGAAAGCAAATCCTATTTCTCAAAACACACAAGGACCTCCACTGTTAACTGGATAGAGGCTGAAAGTGATGTATAAGGACATGATGTAACGTACAGCCTGCAAACATGCTTGTGTCTTGTAAACTACGATTGATCACATTTAGTGCTTTAACCCACAAAGATCTCCACAGCTTACAACCCAGGGGAATGAATATTGATTTCTCTAACTTGAACCCCTGCACTCCCTCTGTCCATCCCTCCCCCACCTTAGTCACACCAGCTTTTTGTTCTCACCTAGCACACAACTAACAATGACCCGTTACCTCTTTGCATATCTTTCATTCCTTTGTTCTATACCTCTCTACATCATCGTCTATATCTCTAATTTCCCTTTCCCCTGACTCTCAGTCTGAAGAAGGGTCTCGTCCCAAAATGTCACCCATTCCTTCTCTCCAGAGATGCTGCCCGCCCCGCTGAGTTACTCCGGCATTCTGTGTCTTTCTTTCTTCGATTGGTTTGGGATTTTCAAATCTGTTTTTTGGTTCTTCCAGTGAAATGTTTGGTCAATGGCGAATAGGAACACAAGAATATAGTAGCAGGTGTCGGCTCCCTGACCCTCAATTCCGCCCCTCATTACGTGCGTGGCTGACCTACGCTGGCCTCAACTCATCTGTGCCAGTCCACATAACCACAGTTCATCTGCCTTTCAAATGCTGGATTAATGGGCAGTGAATTGACTGTATCTTTCCCACCCTATCCTCTCCTTGACCAGAGAGACATGTTTTGTGCTGTGAAAGTTTCAATATTTTATTCTGGCTAATCACTTGGATCGGGGGACGGGGTGTGGGGGGGGGGGGGGGAAGAGTAGAAAAATAAGTGATAGTAAATAACTGTAGCCGAGCCACTTAAAAAAATAAATAATTTAATTTCTTCAGCTGTCTTCGTTGGATTGGCTCTTACGACAACCAGACCATTATTTCAGACCAAGACTGGTCCAATAGTTTAATTTAGAGATATAGCACGGAAACAGGCCCTCTGGGACCATCGAATCCGCGCCGACCAGCATTCCCCGCACATTAACTCTATCCTGCACACAAACTAGGGACAGTTTGCATTTATACCATGCCAATGAACCTACAAATCTGCACATCCTTGGAGTGTGGGAGGAAACCGGAGCTCGGAGAAGCAGGTTACGGAAAGAATGTACAAAAATCCGTAGTCAGGATCGAATCCGGGTCTCTGGCGCCGTAAGGCAGCAACTCTACCGCTGCGCCACCGTGCCACATCAATATTATTTTAAGCGCTAATGCAGTCCCCCCATTAGCAGAAATCTTGCAGTCGAGTATCCTGCATTTGGGGACATGCAGGCTTCAGCACATCCGAAGTGCAATAGAATAGCCTGGTCCTGGGAGATCCACCATTTTGATCACTGTTTCACCTCAGCCACAGAAATATGGTGCTGACTAGTCATTGTATGGCTACAATCTTGTGTTGGGTTGGGGGTCTCAGTGAAGGCTAAATTGAAAGTAAGTGCACAGCAATTTGTGTCTGAACTATCTTCTGGTGTCACTATACCGTGGGTAGAGTTGCTGCCTCATAGCACTTGCAGCGCCAGAGACCTGGGTTCGATCCCGACTACGGGAGCTGTCTGTACGGAGTTTCTACGTTCTCCCTGCGATCGTGTGAGTTTTTTTCTGAGATCTTCAGTTTCCTCCCACACTCAAAAAACGTACAGGTTTCTAGGTTAATTGGCTTGGTATGAATGTAAATTGTCCCTAGTGTGTGAGATAGAGTTTGTGTGCAGGGATCGCTGGTCGGCGCGGACTCGGTGGGCCGAAAGGCCTGTTTCCACACTGTATCTCCAAAGTTAAAAAAATGTGAACTTCAAATTTGTGAAAAAAATTCTACAGGCGCTGCAAGACGATAACCCGTGTATGGCAAGAAGTAAAACTGACAGATGACAGAGGGTTGGTGTATAGCCACAAATTTTCAGAGAGTGGGAAAAAGTAAAAGACTGTGACATTATAACATTGAATGGCATTGTCATTAGATTAATCTTCTGGAAATGTACCTTTTACTGAAATCCATTAATGAATTAATAATCGTCCTACAGGCAGTCAGTAAATCTCCGCCACAGCCTCCTGCGGCAAGGGGAGATGGCAGATAATGTTGGTAACAGGCCCAATGCTGGTACTCTTGTCTGCAATTAAAGCAGAAAACATTTTGTAATGAAAGTCTCTTGTCAATGACCACTGGAAAAGGCAAATGCAGCAATGACACCCTCCGATTTACCAACACTATTTTCTTGCGTGTACACCTCAGTAAATGGCCAATTGTACTAATTAAGCCCAATGGTCTAAATATTCAATTGATCATCAGAGAGCAAGGCGAACTGCAAATTGAGGACATTTTAAAATATATTCATCTGTTAAATTATATCTTCCATTGTTAAAAAAAAAAGCGCCTACACTTGGGCATTATATATATATATATGAAATAGTATAACACATGTCTTTCATTGAAGGTTAAAACAGTCAACTATCCATCCTAAGTGGATACACGCTTCTGCATTCTTTGAAAATCTGATTTTATTTCCAAATCAAACAAGAAGCAGTTTATTTTCCAGCTGGTTCCTTCAACAGAAATCAGTTTGGTTATTTAGTGCTCAACATTGCGGGGAGAAAAATGTTTTCCATATTTACATTAAAGTCAACGAGATAGTTACCGGTCGACATCAGAGAGCAGATCTCCATGTGGCTGAACCTCCAGCTCAAACATCAACCAATCGTAAAATGTTAGCTGCAGACAAACAGGGAATAGATCCTTTTAATTTCAACAACATGTAACTTCCTGATATCATGCTAAGATGCACAACTACCTCAGCTACACTTTGATCTTTCCAACACATTCAAGTCGACGCTGCTGACAATGTTCAATTACCAGGACATGACAACTTCCATGTAACACAACCTTAGGCCAGCTAATTTTCTCAAGATTTTGTTTGCTTAAATGGATTGAAATAATACTGTACGAGAACCATCCTAAGTTCATTAGTGATAGGAGATTTGTTTTATGTGGGGGGGGGGGGGAAATCGGGGGAAACTTCAGTTTTTTTTTTCAGGTTCTTACCTTCCCGGAGATGTGATCAATTTTCGGATCACATTCTCCGGGCTCTGCGGCCTACCATCGCTGGAGCTGGGAGCCTCCTCGGACTGTCGTGAGCCCCACCGCGGGGCGCGGACTTAACATTGGAGCGGATCCCTGGCCTGGGATCGCTCCCACCGCTGCCTGCGGACTTACCATCAAGGGCTCGCAGTCTCGGGTGAGGCTAGTCGGGAACTCCAACGCCACAGAAGGTTCGTCCAGCCCCGACGCGAGGTTCGAGCTGATAACCCCCCGATGCAGGAGCTGATCGCCTCGACGCGGAGGGCCCGAACACCGCCGTCTACGGGACTCAAGACCGTCCCGTCAAGTGTATGTGGCAATAAATGAACCGTATGAACCTTATGAACCCTTGACACCAGTATCAATCAAAAATCTGTCTATATCTGCCTTAAAATTATTCATTGACTTGGCCTCCACGGCCTTCTGTGGCAGTAAATTCCAAACCCTATTATGTCTATTATAAATTAGTGCAATGCTACTGATTTGTGAATTCTGATTCAGATGGAGTGCCACACATAATGCCACGATACATCATCCATGTTATGTTCAGAGTACTTTAACATTGATTGGCATACAGTACATTGAAAATATCAGAACTTAATGTAGAAAGAATGTGGGTTTAATTGTAGGTCAACATTATTTTCAATGATAATTCAACTTTTCTGATCATAATTCAACATACACGTTGGAGTCTATTAAAGAATGACTCGTGGGAGTGGTTTAAAGGCCAGCTGATCAAAGTTCGGCATGTTCCAGTAAGGAGGAGCAAGGATGGGAAGGTAAGGGATCCGTGGATGACCAAGGAGGTTGTAAACATGGTCAGGATGAAAAAGGAAGCGTATGTCGGGTTTAAGGAAGTGGGGCTGATGAGGAATATAAAACAACTAGGAAACAGCTGAAGCAGGCGATCAGAAGGGCTAAAAGGGTCCATTAAATGTCATTGGCGTGCTGGATTAAGGAAAATTGCAAAGCTTTTTATACAAAGTTTAAAAATAAGAGGATGATCCAGGAGAAGGTAGGACCACTCAGGGATAAAGGAAGAAATCCATGCTTGGAGTCGGAGAATGTAGGTCAGGTACTAAACAATTATTTTGCATGTGTATTCACCAACGAGAAGGACTTGGAGGACATCGAGATCAATGTGGCGAATACAAATATGCTAGGGCAGTTTGAGATCGTGGAGGTGGTGTGATGCTCTTGAAGAACATTAAGGTGGATAAATCCCCAGGGCCTGATGGGATCTAGGTAAGAGGCAGAAGAGGAGATTGCAAGGGGTTTGATGAGGATCTTTGTTTTTGCTCTAGGCACAGGCGAGGTCCCGGAGGACTGGAGAGTGTTGTTCCTTTGGTTAAGATGGGAAGTAGAGGGAATCCTGGGAACTAGAGGTCAGTTAGTCCCACATCAGAGGTAGGGAAACTATTGGAAATAATTATTCGAGATAGGATTTACTCCCATTTGGAAAAGAAGGGGCTAATCGGGGATACCCAGCATGGCTTTGTACGCGGCAGGTCGTGTCTTGATTTTTTGAGGTGATGAAGGAGACTGTTGTCGGTAGGGTATTGAATGTTGTGTGCATGGATTTTAGTAAAGATTTTGATAAGGCACTTCATGCTAGGCTGATCCAGGAGATCAGATGTATGGAATTCACGATGCCTTGGTCATATGGATTCAGAACTAGCTTATTCATAGAAGTCAAAGGGTGGTGGTGGGAAGCAGATATTCTGGCTGAGACCAGCGGAGTTCTACGGGGATCTGTGCTGGGACTGCTGTTTGTGAATGGAAAAGCATTTGCATTGGTGAATAAGTTTGCTGAAGACACCAAAATTGGAGGAGTTGCAGACAGTGAGGAAGGCTGTCAGTAGAGTGGGATATAGATCACCTGCAGAAATGGGCAGAGAAATGGCAGATGTAGTTTAACTCGAGCAAGTGTCAATTGTTGCACTTTCAGAGGTTGAATATAAGGGAAGGTTTACATTTAATGGAAAGACCCTTAACAGCATTGATGTGCAGCGGGATCTTGGAGTCCAAGTTCATAGCTCACTGAAGGTGGCAGCACAAGGAGCTAGGGCGGTAAAGGTGGTACATGGTATGCTTGCCTTCATTGGTAAGAGCATTGAACATAAGAGTCAGGAAGGTATGAAGTTGCTCTATAGGATTTTGGTTAGGCCGCATTTGGAGATGGCTGGAATGCTGCCAGGATTAGAGGGTTGAGCTACAGGGAGAGACTTGGATAGACTTGGATTGTTTTCTCTGGAACGTCAGAGATTGAAGGGAGACCTGATGGAGGTATAGAAAGTTATGAAACGTAGAGACATGGTAGACAGTCAGAACCTTTGTCTGAGGGTTGCAATATCCAACATTGGAGGGCATAGCTATAAGGTGAGAGGGGGAAAATTTAACAAAGATGTGCGGGGCAAGTTTTTCTTAACACAGAGAGTAGTGGGGGCCTGAAAACTATTGCCAGGGGTGGTGGTGGAGGCAGATATGAAAGTGGCATTTAAGAGGCTTTGGACTGGTAATTCTAAGAGGGATATGGATCATGTGCAGGCAGATGAGATCAGTTTAACTTGGCATCATGTTCAGCACATATATTGTGGGCCGAAGGGCCTGTCCCTGTGCTGTACTGTGTCGGAAGGAACTGAAGATGCTAGTTTAAACCGAAGATGGACTCAAAAACTTCCGACAAAGGAAGGGTTCAGTCTCGAAACGTCACCTATTCTTTTCTCCAGCGATGCTGTCCGTCCCAGCTTTGTGTCTTTCCTGTGCTCAACTTTTCTACGTTCTATGTAGGATGAAAGGCAATCTGAAAAGCTGCATACAAGAGTTACCTGGAAATGTTTCATTTCTGCAAGCTCCTTGAATGTGTGGTGTTTAAACAGTGAGATTGCTGCAGCAGTCCAGTTTAAATGAAGACCAACAAGATTATTCCAGATAGGTTCCACTACTACATCATGGTCTCTTCGGCATTTTGGAATCAGTCGTGGAATCACATATTGCAGCTAAAGTAACAAAACAAGGAAAATTATACATGCACGGCAAGCAATCACTAGAGGAACTCAGCGGGTCAGGCAGCATCCTTGGGGGAAAACACACAAATGACATTTCAGGACGGGACCTTTTAGTCTGGCCCACTAAGTTCATCCAGTAGTTTGTTATTTGATCAAGATTCCTGCATCTGCAGTCTCTCGTGTCCTCGTGAACACTGACCTGTTTTTGCACCAGGACCTACATTAGGGTAATGAGCACTCAGTGTTATTATTACTAGAGAGCTATTACCAATGTTGAAGTTGTACACGTACCCGTTTGCATTGACGGCGCCGAAGTAGAGATGGTTGAAAACTTCAAATTCCCAGGAGTCAACATCACCAACAACCTCTCCTGGACCACTCACATTGAAGCAACGACCAACGCCTTCATTAGAAGGCTTAGGAAGTTCGGCATGTTCCCCTGCAACTCTCACCAACTTCTACAGATGCACCAGAAAAATCACTTTATCAGGATGCATCACAGCACAGTTTGGGAACAGCTCCATCCAAGATCGCAAGAAATTGCAGCAAATTGTGGACGTGGCCCAGACCATCACACAAACCAACCTCCCTTCCATTGACTCCATTTATACGTCACACTGCCTCTGCAAGGCCAGCAGCATAACAAAGGACGTCGGACCCTGGCCACTTCTCCCCTCTCCCATCAGGCAAAAGGTATAGAAGTGTGAAAACACACACCTCAAGATTCAGGAACAGTTTCTTCCCAGCTGTTATCAGGTAACTGAATCCTCCTACCACAACTAGAGAGCAGTACTGAACTACTATCTACCTCTTTGGAGACCCTTGGACCATTCTTGATCGGACTTTGCTGGCTTTACCTTGCACTAAACGCTATTCCTTTATCATGTATCCATGCACTGTAGATGGCTCGATTGTAATTATATATTGTTTTTCTGCAGATTGGTTAGCACGTAACAAAAGCTTTTCACTGTACCTTGCTACACATGACAATAAACTACACTGAACACAGGTGCAGTAAAAGCAGAGACCAATGAATTATAGTCAGACGAGCAGTGGGGGAAATAGAAATTAGCCTCACCCTAAATGAGTGTAACTTTGATAGATTCAGCAGCAAAACAAGCAAAGGACTCGATCGCTACTTAATAAACACAGCAGATGGACTTGGGACTGGTGTAATCAGTGAATTACTCATTGTGTGACAAGCCTTAAATACCACCAACAACTTCCCAACTTAAAAAAATGAAGGGATATTTTGGGATTGAAGGAGTTAGTGCAGGGAAGTGATGCCAGGTTAAAGGTCAGCCATGACCTTCCTGTTTGTGATGAAGGCTGCATGGCCAATTCCTAGTTCCGTTCCCGATGTTCATTTTCCAAGTATTGCCAGTCCATCGTGCAAGAATACTCTGCACTCCATCCCTCCCCAATTTGCGAATTTAGAAGAGTTTGCGCTCGCCACAAACTCGCAGCATGGTCGACACGTGGTCACTGTAACTCTCCTTCGTGCTCGAAAGAGATTTCCGCATACTTGGCCTCAGTTTAGTTGAGGAGTATTTTTATTTTAATTTTTTTAATTTTATTTATTTATTTATTAGAAGTAGACATATTATAAAATGTAGTTACATATTATAGTAAAAAAACTTTTCATATACATCAGTCATACATAATTAAAATTTTCCATTATCAATTACTTCTGCTTCTAGTGTTTTTATTTTTTATAGAAAGAGGGAAAAAGAGAGGGTAGAAAGTTACAAATAAAAAAGAAAGCAAAAAAAACACAACAGAAAAACAAGGGAGGTGGAATGGGTTACCTGTAATACATCAATGGAGATAGGTTCGTAGTTTATAAAGTATAGCTTTTCATCTATTCCTGAGTTCAAGTTTCAGCTGGGTCCTCGTGCTGTGCCAATCTATCCCTTCAGATAGTTAATGAATGGAGCCCAAATTTTATGGAAAATATCTTGTTTGTGAGGAGTATTTTTTAGGCATGCTAAATATTGTCCGCAAGTAAAAATTGGTCAGCATGGAAAAAATCGATTTATTTTAATTCATAGGTTTAGTCGAAGTGGGTCATAGTAGGTCGGCATGTTATTCGTAGGCAATCGAAGGTGGTCGTCTTCACTCTCCACTACTCGGTGTCCAATTTTCCCGAGAGCATCGGCGAGTAAATCATAGATAGTCGAAGTTAGTCTTCAACATAGTTGAAGGAGGTCTTCTACATGGTCGTAGGAGGTGTTCTACTACGGCGATACAACAAGACCATGACACTCTCCTAAACTCGCAAATTAGGTCCCCACAGTGGGACAGGCCCTTAAGGATAAATACACGATCTTTCAATCTACCTCACTTTGGCCCCTGCACTTTTTTTTATCTGCACTTTCTCTGTAGCTAAATTCTGCATATTTTCTCTATTCCACAACCTGATGTACAGATATATGATCTGATTTTCCTGGATAGCACACAAGACAAAGTCTTACCACAATATCTCAGTACATGTGACAATAATATTAATGCCAATACCAACGTCCTACTGATTGCGAGTGAGGAGGGGCGAGGTAAGCTGGCCAAGTAACAGGTGGATACCAGCGAGGGGGCATTTTGATTGGCCTTTGTCCAACCATATGCCAAAGATGAAAAGGCAGGTGTGAGACAAAAGGATTGCAGATTGTGAAGCTAGAGGAAGGAACATGGGTGAAAGTGGAGGGGGGTGGAGAGAATTAGGTGCAAGTCCAAGTAAGGCACATGGCAGGATGCGGGTAGAGAAAGGGGGAGGGGGGAGGGGGGAAGAAAGAAGAGAAGTGGTAGTTACCTAAAGTTACCAAGAAGGGTCTTGACCCGAAATGTCACCCATTCCTTCTATCCAGAGATGCTGCCTGTCCCACTGAGTTACTCCAGCATTTTGTGTCTATTCAGGTTTTACATCTCCTGTGACGTTAGACTTCAGAGATACAGCACTGAAACAGTCCCATCGTCCCCACCGAGTCTGCGCCGACCAGCGATCACCCAGTACACAAACCTACGCACTAGGGGCAATTTCTTTTTTACCAAAGCCAACTAACGTACAAATCTGCACATCTTTGGAATGTGGGAGCAAACCGGAGGAAACCCACGTGGTCACAGGGAGAACGTGCAAACCCCACACAGACAGTACCCATGGTTAGGATCGAACCTGGGTGTCTGGCGCCGTGAAGCAGTAACCCTACCACCACACGACCCCAGACTGTGTGGTGGCAGGGGAAAGTACTTGGGGAGAGGGAGGACGGGTGGGAAAGGATGAGTAAACCAGGGAGTTACGGAGGGGGTGGGCTCTGCAGAAGGCAGGAAAGGGTGGAGAGGGGAAGATGTCGGTGGTGGTGGGATCACGTTGGAGGGGATGGAAATGTCAGAGAATAATGTGTTATATGCGGAAGCTGGTCGGGTGACAGGTGAGGATGTGAATTCTATCCTTGCCCAGTCTGGGAGGAAGGGGGAGCGGGACACAGAGGAGACGCAGGTGAGCAGTCATTGGGGGGGGGGGGGGAAGAAAAACCACGTTTAATAAAGAAAGAGGACATCTTAGATCCCCTAGAATGCAAGGCTGCATCTTGGATGAGATGCGGCAGAGACGGAGAAACTGCTCATACCGATTGCAATTTAGAAGGATGAGGAGATCTTATTGAAACATATAAGATTATTAAGGGTTTGGACACATTAGAGGCAAGAAATATATTCCCGATGTTTGGTGAGTCCAGAACCAGGGGCCACAGTTTAAGAATAAGGGGCAAGCCATTTAGAACGGAGATGAGGAAACACTTTTTCACACAGAGAGTTGTGAGTCTGTGGAATTCTCTGCCTCAGAGGGCGGTGGAGGCCGGTTCCCTGGATGCTTTCAAGAGAGAGTTAGATTGAGCTCTTAGGGATATGGGGAGAAGGCAGGAACGGGTGAATGTCGGTGCTGGCTCGAAGGGCCGAATGGCCTACTCCTGCGTCTATTGAAATTGAGAATAGCGTGTTCACGAGAGGCAGTGTGGGAGGAGGTGCAGTCGGGCCAACTGCGGGAACGGTGGGTTTGTAGTAAACGTCTGTCTATAGTCTATCTCCAGTGATGCTGAGCGATCAATCAAGGGGCAGAGGTGAGTCATCCAAGTGAATTTGAGGGCAGGGTGGAATTTACTGGCAAAGTTACTTAAATCAACAAGTCCTGCAAGGGTGCAGGCCACTGAGAATTCCACAGGTGAGTTAAACACACTTGCCTTTGCTTATCTTTCTCACAGAAGGGACATCTTCTCTGCAGGCAGCTGTGTTGAAAATGGCCTCCAAATACTCAAAAACCCTCAAGCTTTTTGAGCGACCATTCGGAGTTCTCAACTTTGTATTCTCTCCCGACCACAAAATCTGGCCCACTTGACGTGACTTTTATAGAAATTACCACGTAACCAATATGAAGTAAACGCAGATAATACAGGAATTAGCGTAGGAAGGAACTTCAGATGCTTGTTCACACCGAAGAGAGACACAAAATGCTGGAGTATCTCAGCGGAACAGGCAGCATCTCTGGAGAGAAGGAACGGGTGACGTTTCGGGTCGAGACCCTTCTCCAGACTTACAGGAATTTAATCCTCCCATTGTTGTGAAGGGCCGAATTAGAACTTCCAATTAGAAGATGAGAGTCATTGTTTTGTAAAGTTGGCCAAAGCACGAGAATGATGACAAAATACTTCACCTTTTGCATGAATACAGGAGGAACAAACTGCTGTACAACATCAAGTGCTGAAGAGCAGCGGGACGAGGATAAGCAAACTGCATACGCCACTGCCGCTGTACAAAACCTGCCAGAAAGAACACAGATGCATTCAGATGAGAAAGGGACACGAGGCAAATATTTTCTCATGCTTACACACCTTGTGTCGAGCAATAAGATACAGAGAGGCACCAATAAAAACGAATCAAAACCTCATCTGCATCTGACTATCACTTGCCAGGCTTTGTCCCCCCCCCACCACAATCTATATTACTAAATCTCTGTTCTTGACCGCTTTTGGCCGTCTTTGCTGCAATTTACGAGAGACCGCCGCCACCTACAGCCGTCATTTTTGGCCACCTCGCTCAGAGCCCCCCTCCGCCGCATGTGTGCCGAGGATTTCTCCCGTCGATGAAAAATGACAGAGATATTAATGTTTTTACAAAATTCACCATTCTCTCTGCTGCCCCTGCTGGAAAACCAGGAAGTGGTGTGCCTCAATTAGTCTCTGCAAGATGGAGCTCTGTCAATTAGTCTCTGTCACTCTGAGCTCTGAATGACACTGAACAAGTGTCTACATCACTGTGAGTACTCTTAATGTGGTTTGAAAATGAATATATCGTTAGTTTGAAGTAAAAAAGCACTGCCTGCAAATGGTTGTTTGGGTTTGAGTTGAAGTAAAAAGGCACTCTCTCTCTCCTCCTCTCTAACCCTATCCCTCTCTCTCTCTTCTCTCCCCGTCTCTCTCCCTTTCTCTCTCACTCCCCTCCACTCCCCCCCTCTCTCTCTCTCCTCCCCTCCCCCACCCTCCCTCCCTCCCCTAAACCCCCTCCCCTCCACACCTCCTACCCTCTTCCCTCCACCCTCCCTACCTCACCCCCATCTCAGCACCTCCTCTCTCTCCCCCTCACTCTCACCCTCCCTCTCCCTCCTCCCCACCTTTCCCCCCTCACCCACCCTCCCTCTTCTCCTCCTCTCCACCCCCCCTATCCCTCTTGCCCCTCTCTCTGTGTGTGTCTCTCTCTCTCTGTCTCTGCCCCTTCTCTCTCTGCCCTCACTCTCTACCCCCGCCCCCCCCCCCTCTCTAGATGTGACTGCAAGTTGGGGGCTATACGTCAGTAGATAGGGTGGTTATGGGGTAAAAGGAGCAAATTAATAATATTAATATAATATCAAGGGGGTAATTAGCGTGAGTGCGGGGGGGGGAGATAGTTAGTGTGTGTGACGCTGCATGCCGCCTCCCTCCCACAACCGCACGTTGGGGGAACAGACCCAACGGGTCTGCACTTGGTCTAGTTTTTTTTTTTTAAAGCATTTGCCCCCTACCCCATCAATCAGAAGACAGGTCCTGACTAGGGCAGCACAGCGGTAGAGTTGCTGCCTTACGGTGCCAGAGACCCAGGTTCAATCCTGACTACAGGTGCTGTCTGTACGGAGTTTGTGCGTTGGCCCTGTGGGTTTCCTCCCACATTCCAGATATCCAGGTTTGTAGGTTAATCGACTTTGGTTAAAAATGTTAAATGGTCCCAAGTGTGAAGGATATTGTTAGTGTACGGGTGATCACTGGTCAGTGCGGACTTAGTGGGCTGAAGGGCCTGTTTCCCACTGTGTCTCTAAAGTCTAAAGAGATGTTGCCTGTCCATTCCCTCCACAGATGCTGCCCGACCCAATGCAATCTTCCAGCACCTTGTTTTGCACAAAAACTATCTGCTGCACTTTCATACGAGTCTGTAGAAAAGATGACTTTAGATCCAAGGTCATTGCATTTCACAGATGGAATCTACTGTAAATTAAATGTATACATAAATATTGTTTTTATTTAAGGTATGTGGACATTGCTGGCAAAGACAGCATTTATTATTCCTGAAGATAGACACAAAGTGCTGGAGTAACTCAGCGGGACAGGCAGCATCCTCTGGAGAGAAGGGACGGGCAAGACCCTTTTCATTATTACTTCCTAACTGCCCTTCAGAACTCCGGGTGACCATCATGAGGCACTATAGGCAAGCGCAGTGCTGTTGGGGTGGCAATGGAAGACCAGCAATACATGTCTAGATCAGGGTAACGAGCAACTTGGAGGGGAATCTGCCCGTGGTGGTGATCCCATAAAGCTTGCTGCTCATCTTTCTTAATGATGGAGGCCACAGAGAACCCAGCGTGGGGGAACCTGACCCGGGATACTTTGTGGGTGCTCTTTATGTGGCGACTCTTTGCATACCTTGGGTACGCCAAACAAAGAATATCACTGCGACCGCTCACAAGTTTTCGGAGTAGAATTAGGCCATTCGGCCCATCAAGTCTACTTCACCATTCAATCATGGCTGATCTCTGCCTCCAAATCCCATTTTCCTGCCTTCACCCAACAACCCTTGACACCCGTTCTGATCAAGAATTTGTCTGTCTCTGCCTTAAAAATATCCACTGACTTGGCCTCCACAGCCCTCTGTGGCAATAAATTCCACAGGTTAACCACCCTCTGACTAAAGAAATTCCTCCTCATTACTTTTCTAAAAGAACGCCCTTTCATTCTGAGGCTACGACCTCTGGTCCTAGACTCTCCCACCAGTGGAACCATCCTTCCCACATCCACTCTATCTCTGCCTTCTATTATTCTGTAAGTTTCAATGAGGTCCTCCCTCAACCTTCTAAACTCCAGCGAGTACAGGCCCAGTGCTGTCAAGCGCTCATTATAAGCTAACCCACTCATTCCTGGGATCATTCTTGTAAACCTCCTCTGGGCCCTCTCCATAGCCAGCACATCCTTCCTCAGAAATGGGGGCCCAAATTTGCTCACAGAAATGTCACATGTAACAATACCGTATTCATTCATTCCTTCAGGTTTGGGAGGAGCTGGTACAGTAATCCAGGAAAACAACTCCAGTGCATTTTGTAGATGATACTCTCTGTGAACTCAAGTTGGTGATGGTGGGAGTAAATGTTTCTGAGGAGTACATGGTGCCCAGCTAGTTTGCTCCATTTTATTCTCTCTTCTTTCATTGGTCTTAGTGCCCGACCCTTTCCACCTGGCCTGCACTCTGCACTTACCTCAGGCAAAACGTGGAAGATTCCCCAGTTCGACACACAAGGGACTGGTTCAGGTGACTAACAAATGATACTTCCTCTTTGCCAGCTGATTGCAAGCTCTCGACAGAAAGGGAGATCCTCAAGATGTGTATGTGAAGCGTGAAGCCAGCCAGTCCCAAAACATGGACATCACTCAGAGAAGAGGCCTATACACAAAGAAACTAGGTTTCAATTCCACAGACAGATCTGCATTCCCAAGGATAGCGAGCAATCTTACCTCAATCATTACTAAAGACAGTTTTCACAATGATTAACAATACAATACAATACGGTTTTATTCGTCACATTGCACATAAAGTGCAAGTGAAATGAATTTGCCAGCAGCGGGACAATGATAAAGAACACACAAAACACAATAAAAATTTAACACAAACATCCACCACAGCATTCATCACTGTGGTGGAAGGCACAGAAATTGGCCAGTCCTCCTCCATTTTCCCCCGTGGTCGGCACCTCAACCCTCCGCAGCCGCCGCTGCGGGCGTCCGGATGTTCAGACAAGGTATGTCCAGGTAAGTCCTGAATCGGTGCCTCCCCACCGGAGACCGCGGCTTCAGGTTGGTGTAGGCCGCAGGCCGGCGGTCGAAGATTTAAAGTTCCCGCCGCGCCGCAGCCAGAAGCACCGTAGACCGCAGGGTCGGCGGTCAGAGCTCCCCTCCAGGGGTGATGGTAAGTCCACGCTGGGCCCGCGGTAGAAGTTGGCCGCGGGCCGGCGGCGGTGGCTTCTTCTTCTCCCGGGTCCCCCAAGAGAAATCCCGGGCTGCAGACGCCGCGCCAGCTGGAGCTCTGCAGACTGCAGCCAGCGGCAGCTTCAGGCTGCCGGCTCCAGCGGGCCAGCGGAACGGAGCGCTCCCCTCCGGCGAGCCCCAGCGAGGGTTCGCCCGCTCCACGCCGAGTGGCCACGCTGCGCCCGCCGCTGAAGCCCCGGGTGCGTTTCCGGGAAAGGCCGCACCGATCCTCGCTGTTAGGCCACGGGGGAGGCGACCTGGAAAAAGTCGCCTCTCCGTGGAGGAGGCGACCGAAACAGTTTCCCCCTTACCCCCCCACACAAGACACACAGAGGAACATTAAAAACACACTTTAAAACATACTAAAAAAATAAAAATAGTTGATTAAGCACCTAGGAACAACAGGCGATCTTACTCAGCCACACAGGGCAGATTTTGGGCATACTTCAATGTGTTGCTAACCTCAGTAATATAAATCAGAACTCAGGTGATGCTTCCAATGCAGAAAGGTCTGGGAGGAGATACCACAGCACAGCCCTGCTATTAGAGGCGATCACACATAGTGGCTAAAACTAGTCCGCAAAAAAAAAAAATTTGATAACACACTGGTCAAAAAAAAATACCTGGAATCTTCAGCGTGTTTCAAATATATTTAAAACAAAAAAAGCTATTTGGGTTAACATTTTAAAACCGCAAAAATACTGAAAGACGTGAAACATTAAAAAATGAAATCAAAGCTATGAGATATAACAAAAAACTCTTGGAGAGGTTGAAGAGAACTTTAAATTGATGCAGAATCATATTGTATGGAAACAGGCTTCTGGTAGCTCATTCCAGACACACAAACAGGTTCCTATTCAATCTTTCCTATCTCACTTTAAACCTGTTCTCTCCAATTCTTGATCCCCCGCTCTCCACAGGTGCACAGCAGAGAGCATACTGACCTGTTGCATGTATATACGCACACTGAACTTTTCTTCCCCCGTTATGTACTATGTTTACATATTCTGTTGTGCTGCAGCAGGCAAGAATTTCATTGGTACACAAAAATGCTGGAGAAACTCAGCAGGTGCAGCAGCATCTATGGAGCGAAGGAAATAGGCAACGTTTCGGGCCGAAACCCTTCTTCAGACTGTGGATATATGTCAATGGATATATATATTTAAGGCAGAGATTGATAGATTCTTGATTTGTACAGGCGTCAGGGGTTATGGGGAGATGGCAGGCGAATGGAGTAGAGAAGGAAAGATAGATCAGCCATGATTGAATGGCAGAATAGACTTTTTTCAGCCAAATGGCCTAATTCTGCTCGTATCACTTATGACCTTTTGAACAAATTGTTGTTTTAGATGAAAAACAGCAATGGACCTAATACCGATCCTTGGTGCACACTAGTAGTCATAAGCATCCAGTCCGAAAACATCCTTCCACCACCACCCTTGTCTTCCCATCATGAAGCCAATTGTGTTTAGCATTAGTTAGCTCTCCCTGGATTGCATGCGATCTACCTTTCCAGACCAATAATCACCAACCCAACATCTTTTTTTAAGTTGCTAAATACTTAAATGAGGTTGTCATTATTTTCCATCTCATTGAAGGGGTGAAGATATCTTGGTCATCTTCAAAGACAGGGTATATTTTTCAAAGTGAGGGTATAACACAAGTTTAGGATGCTACCTTGGGGTTGGCACACCCACAGTGAACTTGATGAGGCACCAGAGTGCACCTTATAGCTGAGTGAGAAGCAAAGTGCTCACAGCAACTTCCACATTTCTGGATTCACCAGTGACAAAATGCTGAAGTTTCCATCAATTAATTAGGGAAATGTTCGTCATGTCCCACTTAGGCTGTTGCCACATGGTCACGAGGTGATGCCTGTATGGTCGTGAGTAGTCTACTCAAGTTGCTGTAACATTTTTCTGGTCGCCGCTGGATTTTGAAATGTTCAAAACCGTTTGGCGACTGTGGGCTTGATGTAGCTTGTCTTCTCCTGTTGTAGGTGCTGTTGTTGGTTGTCACCAGGATGACGCAGGTTGTCGCCAGGTGACGTTGGTTGTCGCCAGGTGCTGATTCGGTGAATTCCATTGGCGTCAACCTACGTCAACCGGCGACAGGTACCGGCGACTGAATTGTCTTCAGTTGTCGCCGACAGGGTCGTTGCTTGTCGTAGCTTGTCGTAGGTTGACTTTGGTTGTCGCCTGTGTGGTCGTAGGTTGTCGTAGGTGTTGTCGTAGGTGTTGGTCCTAATGGGTCACCGGTAGCTTGACGTCGACTAGGTGGAAGGTTGTCTTAGACATTGTCGGGGGGGGGGGGGGGTCCAGTCGCTGTTTTTCTGGTGATCTGCTACGACTGTGACAGTCGCCGAAAAAAAATCGCCTGTGGGACATGCCCTTAACTTCGCTGTTGTTACACTACTGAATCCAGGCCAATAACATCACCAAAGAACTCAAGTGGAACCGACTTTATAAAGTGGCAATTTGAACATTATGCCACAAGTGCCATAAAATTATTTAACATTTTAATCCCACTTGTATAGGAAGGAACTGCAGATGCTGGTTTAAACCGAAGAAAGACACAAAAAACTGGAGTAACTCAGTGGGTCAAGCAGCATCTCTGGAAAAAAGGGATAGGTGACGTTCAGAAGGGTCTTGATCGGAAACGTCACCTATTCATTTTCTCCAGAGATGTGTGTGAACCGCTGGGTTACTCCAGCTTTTTGCGTCTATCTTCTTATTCCTACTTGTTCTTTATGAACGCTAGGAAAGAAACATATTTAATTGCTTCCCCCAGCAAGAAAATAACACTTTGTTAATCTCCTTTTAATTCAGAAACTTTGCCATCGTGCCAGCCCCTTACCTGGCGACTGGTGAGATGCAGGACTCGGAGAAGAACAGCACACAGCAATCTTCTATGTCCACACAACATTTTCACAAACAAAGAGGCCCATTCACCTTGCCTGCAAAAACAAAGTTATACATCTATTACTTAAAAGTGGCCAACATATACATAATGAAGGGCTGTCAGCCTCTGAAATGTGAACTGCTGTAAAAGGTTAACAACAGTACAAGTTCTGCAGGTTGAATTGATTTGAATTGAATTGAATGCCTTTATTGTCATTCAGACCTTACGGTCTGAATGAAATTTCGTGCCTGCAGTCATACATACATCATACAATAATAACAACAATAAACACAAATTAACACCACCACAGTGAGTCCTCCAAGCACCTCACTGTGGTGGAGGCAAAAATCATAGGGCTGCAGTCTCTTCCCTCCTCTTCTCCCTCTGCGCTGAGGCGATTCCCCACCGGGCGATGGTACAAACAGTCCCGCGGCTCACCGAACCCCGCAACGGGCCGGCTCAGACACCGCGGCCCGGGGTGGTCGAAGCTGCCGACCTCCAGTCCAACGGACGCAGCCGCTGGCCCGCGGCTCAACCCCGGACCCAGGTCGCCGCCGCCAGAACGCCGTCCCAGCCACCGGAGCACCGTTCCAGCCCCGAGCCGGATCGCCCTCACATGAGTGCCGTTCCTCCCTCGGGCTGGGCCACTCCGACGGGAGTGCCGTTCCTCCCTCGGGCTGGGCCACTCCGACGGGAGTGCCGTTCTCCCTCGGGCTGGGCCACTCCGACGGGAGTGCCGTTCCTCCCTCGGGCTGGGCCACTCCGACGGGAGTGCCGTTCTCCCTCGGGCTGGGCCACTCCGACGGGAGTGCCGTTCCTCCCTCGGGCTGGGCCACTCCGACGGGAGTGCCGTTCTCCCTCGGGCTGGGCCACTCCGACGGGAGTGCCGTTCTCCCTCGGGCTGGGCCACTCCGACGGGAGTGCCACAGCCCCTCACGGGAGAGTCTCGGCCCCTCGCCAGGCCGTCCTCACGGGAGCGCAGTTCCAGCCCCGAGCTGGGCCGCCCTCACGGGAGCGAGCCCAGGGCAAGTCCTGACAGGCTGCCTCCGGAGTCCCGAGGTCGCCAGCTCCGCCATTAGGCCTCAGCGCAGACGGAGGCAGAGAGGGGGGATACGACGAAAAAGTCATATTCCCCCCAAGGGAGAGACAGCAAGCCCCGTTTCAACCCCCCACCCCCCCCCCCCCACATAAACACAATCTAAAAACCAAAAACACAACTAGACAAAACGAAAAATAACAACACAAAAAAGTAAAGACAAACGGACTGCAGGCGAGCCGCAGCCGTTCCCAGCGCCGCCACTTCCGGTGAAGGGTTCAACGTTATTCCCTTATCACTAAACGTTATCCCCTTATCATGTATCTATACACTGTAAATGGCTTGATTGTAATCATGTATTGTCTTTCTGCTGGCTGGTTAGCACGCAACAAAAACTTTTCAATGTACCTTGGTACACGTGACAATAAACTAAACTGAACTCAGTGGCCAATGAGGTTTACATCCCATTTTGATTTGGAGAAGAACCACTAAAGTCACAGTAACCAGATAATTTGTTTTATGTAAGTGCTGCTTGGACATGAGAATATAAAGAAATGCCCGTCCCACTATTCACTCAGATCATGGCTGATCTGACCATGGCCTCAGCTCCAGTATCCTGTGCCCCATGAACTTGACTCCCTATACATAACAAATGTGTCTGTTTTGGCCTTGAAAATATTCAATGGTGCAGTCTCCATAGCTTTCTACGGGTGGCACGGTGGCGCAGCGGTAGAGTTGCTGCCTTACAGCGCCAGAGATTCGGGTTCGATCCAGACTACGGGTGCTGTCTGTGCGGAGTTTGTACGTTCTCCCCGTGACCTGCGTGAGTTTTGTCCGAGATCTTCGGTTTCCTCCCACACTCCAAAGAAGTACAGGTTTGTAGGTTAATTAGCTTGGGATAAATGTAAATTGTCCCTAGTTTGTGTTGGATAGTGTTAATGTGCTGGGATCCCTGGTCGGTGCGGACTCGATGGGCCGAAGGATCTGTTTCCGCGTTGTATCTCTAATCTAAACTCTGGAATGGAGATTTCCAAAGGATCACATGACCCGCAGGTCCTCTAACACATCATTAGAAAGAATTTTACAATACAACACTCCATCATTATTTCATAGGCATGTAGTGTCAGCCCAGATATATCACCATGCCTCCAAGATGATACTTCAACCCAAATACGTAGCTGATCAGGAAGAGAGTGCTCTGTCAGAGCAGAAATACATGACGGATAGTTCAACGTGATTTCATTCAAGGAGTTCCTCAGATATCCAAGAAGAAAGCTCCCTCATATGGAATGAGCTGCCAGAGAAAGTTAGTAGGAGGGAACTGCAGAAGCTGGTTTACACCAAAGATAAGACACAAAATGCTGGAGTAACTCAACGGGACAGGCAGCATCTCTGGATGGAAGGAGTGGGTGATGTTTCATGTCGAGACCCTACCTCAGATTCCTTAGATCCCATGCAAGGGTCTCATCCTGAAACGTCACCCATTCCTTCCCTCCAGAGATGCTGCCTGTCCCGCTGAGTTACTCCAGTATTGCCTGAGGAAGTAGTTGAGGCAGGTAAAATAACAACATTTAAAAAACATTTGGACATAACGGAAAGTTCAGAGAGATATGGGTCAACTGTAGGCAAATGGGACTAGCTTAATCGGTCATCTAGGTCGCATAGAAGCGTTTGGCTGAACGGCCTGTTTCTGAACACTATGACTCAATGATTCTTCTCAACTAAACACGGAGAGAGAATGCAGCATTCCCCACATTGATTTTGGAAAAGTAATGGGCCTGTCCCACTCAGAACTAGGATTGTACATCAGAAACTAAAATAAAATCCCCGGGCACTTTCCCTTGCAACCGGAAGAGATGCTACACGTGTCGCTTTACCTCCCCCCTCGACTCCATTCAAGGACCCAAGCAGTCGTTTCAGATGTGACAGAGGTTCACCTGCATCTCCTCCAACCTCATCTATTGCATCCGCTGCTCTAGATGTCAGCTGATCTACATCGGTGAGACCAAGCGTAGGCTTGCCGATCGCTGCGCCCAACACCCCCGCTCGGTCCGCATTAACCAACCTGATCTCCCTGTGGCTGAGCACTTCAACCCCCCCTCCCATTCCGAATCCGACCTCTCTGTCCTGGGCCTCCTCCATGGCCAGAGTGAGCACCACTGGAAACTGGAGGAGCAGCATCTCATATTCCGCTTGGGCAGTCTGCATCCCAGTGGCCTGAACATTGACTTCTCCAATTTCCAGTAGCCCTTGCTGTCTCCTTCCCTTCACAGCTTTCCCTCAGCCCTCTGGCCCCTCCTCTTCCTTTCTTCTTCCCACCACCCCACCCTGCATCAGTCTGAAGAAGGGTTTCGGCTCGAAACGTTGCCTATTTCCTTCGCTCCATAGATGCCGCCGCACCCGCTGAGTTTCTCCAGCAATTTTGTCGACCTTCGATTTTCTAGCATCTGCAGTTCCTTCTTGAACAAAATTAAAATAAAGTTTGACTTGGAGAAGGTTTTTCTTAAAATATCTGCACAATAATGGATTTATATTTCCATATAATTGCTTTGATTGACGATGCCATGTATACACAGACAAACATTGATAACTCCGAAGTAGAGATGATAACTAATCTTTGAGTTCCTAGGAATAAATATCACCAGTAATATATCCTGCACCAGCCACACTGAGGCTACAGCCAAGAACACTGTCGCCTCAGAAGGCTTAGCAAGTTTGGCATGTCCCCGACTACCCTCACCAACTTCTACAGACGTGCTGTAGAAAGCATTTTACCAGGAATTATCATCGCCAGGATTGGGAACAGCTCCATCCAAGACCTGTAAGAAACTGCAGAGTTGTGGACAAAGCCCAGAACATCACACAAATCAAACCTCCATCTACACTTCACGCTGCCTCAGCAAGGCCACCAGCATAATCAAGGGCCAGTCTCACCCCAGTTGCACCTCTTCCCCTTTCTCATTAGGTCAAAGATACAAATGTTTGAAAACACATAACTCCAGATTCAAAGATAGACAAAAATGCTGGAGAAACTCAGCAGGGATGAGGCAGCATCTATGGAGCGAAGGAAATGGGCAACGTTTCGGGTCGAGACCCTTCTTCAAAGACAATCTTTTCCCAACTGTTATCGGGCAACTGAACTGTCCTCTCATTAGATAATGTGAAGTCCTGACCTCTGATCTACCTCATTGGAGACCCCTTGAACTATCTTTAATCAGATCTCAATGTTGTAGCCACTATCCTTCATCTGTGCACTGTGGACAGCTTGTTGTATTCATGTGTAGTCTTTTCTTTCACGAGATGCTTTTCACTCTAGCTCGATGCACGTGACTATAATAAACTAAACTCAATGAATAGATTTCTGGTCTACAGTGCAGGGCCATAGGTTTTGCCTGATACAGAGACCAACTTACAGCCCATTTTCTAATGAGTGACATAAGGGACATTTTCCTATCATTCAAATAACTTGTACTCTTTCTCAAAGTCACAACAATTGCTTACCTCTGTGGTGGGTTGAAACTGGAAACTACGAGAAAGGTCTGACAAAAACTCTTCAACAGAAGGTCTCTGACCTGTGAATATAAACATTATTACACATAGCCAAATTAGTTTTTTTCTCCAGTGCTGTCTCGATGTATTATAAAAGGACATGACCGTTAGCATTTGTGCTCCCATCGAGAGAACTAATCATGTTTTTTACCCCCCCAATTGAGACACAAGGAACTGCGGATGCCGGTTTACAACAAAAAAAAGCGCTGGAGCAATTGAGTGGGTCAAGTAGCCGTGTGCGGACGTGGCGTCGAAGGATGAGAAGCCGAAGCAAAGAAGTGGAAGCCAAATAACAGAACGGAAACAAAGCCGAAACGCCAACTAACCGAAAGAGTGGGACGCCTGAAAGAAAACTCACCGAAAGGCCGCTCTGCCGAAACGCCAACTTACTGAAAGGCTGCGTCACCCGCAAGCCAACTGACCGAATGGCTGCTCTGCCAAAAAGTCAAATAATGGACATGATGTCCCCGGGGGGGCGGGACTAGTCAGTGATTGGTCCAGACCCCTGCGTCCATCACATCACTGGCCGATGGAGACGGGAGGGTGGGGGTCATTTTCCCACACAAGCCATTGGTGACTGGGCACTCTGAACCCGAGCACCAAGATGTAAGCTGCTGAAGGAGCGCATCCCTCGGGACAGCCCCCACTCTCCCACGGCCACGGCCACCCTCCGTCTCGCCTCCCCCGTGCGGCCGCACTGTGATGGGCTGTGTGTCGGTCGGACGATGGCGAAGGCCGACTGATTGCTGCCGGTGGTCGGACCCCCAGATGGCCAGCGGTCTGTATTAATCCGCCCGATCGGCTGCTGAGCCAGGGTCGCCCCTGAAACACCTCCAGCAATGAGCTGGATATTCCCGCTGTCAAAGAGCGGCGGCGGTCACCTGCCGCCTCTGATTAACTTGCAGCAGCGGCAGATCGAGTCGGTAAAGAGTTTGCACAGTGGGTGAATGCGGCGCTCCGCTGCTAGGTGGCATCGCCCCCGCTATCACCCCCCCTGGGCAGCATTGCCCCAGCTATCCTCCCTTCCCCCAGTGGCATCGCCATCGCCATCGCCGCTATCCATCCCCCCACCTAATTAACCAGGTTCCTGAATGTAAGAACTATTTTCATGTAACATTTTTGTTTTTAAATCAGTAACTCTTTTTTGAGTTTTAATGCCGACCCCATCCTGTGGGAAGGGCTTGTGGCAGCTGGTTTCACAGTGCCTTCATTGTTGGTAGGTGCTGATCTTTCACCTCTGCTCCACCCGGCGCTGCCGACACACAGCCGGTCACAGTTCGGCCGCACGGGGGAGACGAGGTGGAGGGCGGCCGTGGCCTTGGGAGAGTGGGGGCTGCCCTGAGGGATGCACTTCTTCGGCCGCTTACAACTTGGTGCTTGGGTTCAGATTGCCCAGTCACCTATGGCTTGTGTGGGAAAATGACCCCCACCCTCCGTCTCCACCGGCCAGTGATGTGATGGACTCGGGAGTCTGGACCAATCGCTGACATGTCCCGCCCCCCCCCGGGAACATCATGTCCTTTATTTGACTTTTTAGCAGAGCGGCCATTCGGTGAGTTGGCCTGTAGGCAGAGCGGCCTTTTGGTCAGTTTGCTTTTAGGCGTCCCACCCTTTCTGTTATTTGGCGTTTCGGCTTTGTTTCCGTTCGGTTATTTGGCTTCCACTTCTTTGCTTCGTCCTTCGACGTCACGTCTGGGTACCCAAGCAGCATCTCTGGAGAACATTAGATAGGTACCATCTTCTGAAGTATCCTAACCCGAAACATCACCTGCCCATGTTCTCCAGAGGTGCTGCCTGACCCGCTGCATTTGTTACACATTTTTAAATAATAGTCAGACTTCCATGGAGGTAAAGGTTTTATATGCATCGGTACACTTAGATAAAATGGGTATTGACACCAACAGAATAACAATTTATAAGGAATGTATTGTATTGTGTAAAAGAAAAAAACACAGAATAAAGACAAGCCTATGTGTTCATCTCACTGATCAGTCCCCAATCCTTTCCCACTCTCCCCGCTGCAGCTTCTCCCCATGTTTGATTAAGAGTCTCAGAATCATACAACACTGAAACAGGCCCTTCTCAACCCAGAATGTCACATATCCATGTTCTTCAGGGTTGCTGCTTGACCTGCTGAGTTACTCCAGCATTTTATGTATTAACCAGTATCTGCAGTTCTTAGTTTCCATAGATACAACAGTGGTGATTGAGAAGCTTTTAGATAGGCACTTGGATATGCCCTCCCATCTCCCTATCACCCCCCCCCCTTCACCTGTATCCACCTATCACTTGTCAGGCTTTGTCCTGTCCTCAACCTTTCTTCCAGCTTTCTCCGCTCTGCTACAATGAGTCTGAAGAAGGGTCCCAACATGAAATGTCACCTATCCACGATCTTCAAAGATGCTGCCTGATCTGCTGTTCATCCTGCACCGTGTCTTTTTGTTTTGAGGTCAGTTTATTTTACATAGAAAACGTAGAAAATAGGTGCAGGAGTAGGCCATTCGGCCCTTCGAGCCTGCACTGCCATTCAATATGATCATGACATTACATTTGCCACAACGGCCTGTTTCTGTACAGTACGTTTCTATATTCTCGATGTTCTATTGATAAGAGAAATATCAATATGGTTATATTGTCTCTTCTGAATTCTAAACAGATTTTGATCCCTTTAACTTTTAAAGAATTGGAATTATCGATGAATAAAAAACTTCATTCTGACAGTGTTGCACATACACTGTAGGAAAATATCTTCATATCTCCTTCCAGACTTTGACTACCTCACCTTTCAAGCTAAATAGAGTGAATTCTCTTTCCCCTCAAAATGTCTCAATTACAGCTTAATTTTCCATGGAAAAAAATAAATTCAAATTATCCCAATCTTTCCACATGATTTAAATGATGGTAAGAATTATTCCTGTTACTCTTCCATGAATTATTTCTATTATATGTAATAAATCTTTGGTGAAAAAGATTATGATATCACATGACTGGTTTTCCTCATCTTGCGACACGTCAAGAACCTCCAAACTAATTTCAGATGATGTTCACCAGACAGAGATATCAGTGCTATGTTGCAAAGATGTATGTGCTTATGCTGCAAGTAACGCAGATGAAATGAAACCATTTGATGAGGATTTCCACTCAATTTACAGCATACCATAAAAGTGTCATCCACTTAATTCAGTGCCCTCATATTGCGACACAAAATATGACTGATAAATTATATTGAAAATGTTATTGAAGCCCAATTCTTCTCCTGTAAAGCCTTTGGTAATGGCAACATTTTGTGAGATGCATTCACATTCACAATAAAATTAATCTTCCACTTTTCAAGTTGACATCAATCAAACAGACATTGATCTGGCAACGTTTAAGAAAGAACTGCAGATGCGGGAAAAATCAAAGGTAGAGAAAAATGCTGGAGAAACTCAGCGGGTGAGGCTGCATCTATGGAGCGAAGGAATAGGAGACCCGAAACGTCACCTATTCCTTCGCTCCATAGATTCTGCCTCACCCACTGAGTTTCTCCAGCATTTTTGTCTATCTTTGATCGTGCAACGGTTCCCTTGAGAAACAGTGTACGGCCTGTTTCTGTGAGCAGCAAGAGGCAAGGGCAATCCCACAGTGAACAGCCTTGTATACTGCTTCTCAGCCAATCATTTATGAAATGGCAGTAAAAATCAACAGGAAAGAATGAATTGATTTATCCATCCTATAGAAAAACTAATAACAATCACTAATGATGCCTCACCAAACACCCACTGCCTATCAGAAGCAGCAAGAAACCAAAGTAGATAAACATCAAAGCTAATTTGGTGTTTATCTAGGGAAGGAGAGTGAAGGAAAGGAAAAAGGAAAAACCTCTCATCCCATTTAGAACTCAAACTAAGCTCAGAGACCTCTGACTGCAATTAGTGGCATTGTCTATCTGTTTGTACAGCACTATATGCAGTGGATCATGTGTAAGAAAGAACTGCAGATGCTGGTTTACACTGAAAATAGACACAACATGCTGGAGCAAGTCAGCGGGACAGGCAGCATCGCTGGAGAGAAGGAATGGGTGACGTGTCGGGTCGAAGATGGATCTCAACCCGAAATGTCACCTATTCCTTTTCTGCCTGATCCGCTGAGTTACTCCAGCTATTTGTGTCCACTCTCACTTTAGATGGGTCAAATGTGTTAAATGTGTGACTACAAAAGTTAGATTACAAACTAAAGGAGACAGATTCCTTTAAGGTTGCAGTTCGGCAAGGGTGCTGGGGGTAAGGAAGGCATGCAAGGTTGCTGCCCCCATTTCAAATTCCTCCTCAGGTTTCAGGCAGCATAGCAGTAGAGTTGCTGCCTTGCAGCGCCAGATACACAGGTTCAATCCTGACTTCGGGTGCTTGTCTGTATAGAGTTTGTACGATCTCCCCATGACCTGCATGGGTTTTCTCCGAGATCTTTGGTTTCATCCCATACTCCAAAGTCGCACAGGTTCGTAGGTTAATAAGCTTGATATAAATGTTAAATTGTCCCTAGTGTTTGTAGGGTAGTGTTGAAGTGTGGGGATCGCTGGTCGGAGCGGACTTGGTGGACCCAAGGGCCTGTTTCCGTGCTGTATCTCTAAACCAAACTAAACTTTGTTTTCTCAACCACTTTATATTTTCAAGGAGTGGCAAAATAAAAATCAGATAAGCACAAAACCTGATTAAATACTTCAAAGCAGTATGGAATCTTGAGTACAGGCACATAGCCCTGATGAAACAATTGAACAGTTAAACAAATGAAATGACTGAATAGCTACGTTATCCGATAGGTTGTAGCAGAATAAAAGCTCTGAGGTTAAACGATTTTTCTCTTGCGCACACTCACCTTCGCTACACAAAGACACACCCAGAAAGTGTACACACACCCATCTGGTATTATTCACAAATGCCTCTTGAACCAATTATTTAAAATCAAAACCAAAAGAAAACTCACCTCCATTTCCAGAGGCCCAAGACTATCCACAACAGTATCTAGTTGGATTGGTTTATCCATCGCAGTGCAATTGTCTTCATCGTCTATCATAGTTTTCAATTGACCACTGATTACAGCAATCTGAGCTGAAACAACTGGAACACAAACAAAAGTACAAAATCCGCTTTCTGCTGAGGCGACAATGCATGGACCCAATGTTCCTGTTAAATACAGGTCAATCCAGGATTCCACCTGCCATTTGTAAGCTGTGCTCTGCCCCTTAGCCCAGCAAGTAGTCTGAAGAAGGGTCTCCGCCCTAAACGTCACCCATTCCCACTCTGCAGAGATGCTGCCTGTCCCCGCTGAGTTACTCCAGCTTTTTGTGTCTATCCTCCAGTAGTCCACAGGACCTTCTCTCGCTACTGAGTTTGACTTGGTGCAGGATCAACTACCATTCAACCAACTGGTGATTTACAGGGGAACGTAGGTAAGGAAAGGTATGTGTGTTTGCTTTAATTGTTCTCATTCTCAAAAAGTGTTCCTGCTTTAGTTTAAATTTTTTTTTTTCCATTTCTCATTTCTTGTAGAAGGGTTTGGAAAATATCTGAAAATATATGAAAATGGACAACAGGTAAAATTGGAGCGGAGGGTTCAATATGGAACATTAACTCGGTTTCTTAATTAATATCTGTCTGAAGAAGGATCTCGGCCGGAAACGTCACCAATTCCTTCTCTCCAGAGTTACTGCAGCTTTTTGTGTCTACCTTTGATTTAAACCAGCATCTGCAGTTCTTTCCTACACGGTTTCTCTTTCCACAGATTCTGCCGGACTTGGTTTCCACCATTTTCTGTTTTTATTTCAGACAGGTGGGACGAGTGTAGCTGGGACATGTTGGCCGGTGTGGGCTTTAGGGCCGAAGGGCCTGGTCCCACACTGTATCACTTTATTTCCAGAATCTGCAGTTTGGCATTCAGTTTTCAGAGTTTTGTGGACACGGGCTTGTTTCGATCTCCCCACATCATTCGACAGCCTGCAATTGCTCAACTCTCTGGTGGAATCTCCTCATGTCCCAGCCACCTACAGAAGCATGAATGGGGAATGCAAGTGGAGGGCCAAGGCCACAAGCCTTACTCAGCAAAACCCAAGCACTTTATCTCTCTACATCATCGTCTAGATCTCTCGTTTCCCTTATCCCTGAACATTGAAGGGTCTCGACACGAAACGTCACCTATTCCTTCTCTCCAGAGTTGCTGCTCCAGCTTTTTGTGTCTATCTTCGGAATCCAATTTAATATCTTATTAATAACATCAGGCACATGTTGAATACAACATGGGTAGTATTCTCTTTTAATTGTGCCTTGCGACCTTCAAGATTATTTTCCTTTCTATTCCTATATCTTAGTGCTCTCTATCCAGAGAAGCATATTTACCTCCAGAGTATCACTTAAAGGGTGCAGAGATACAGAATCACAGGGCTCTAGGTTTGAAATTATCAGAACTTAATGTTTCAACTAACAGCAGAAGGATAGGAAACAAGTCAAGTGTAACACGGGTAACACCATTAAGTTCAATGTGAATGAACATGGACCTCCCAGGCCAATAGTACCTAGGGCATAATCTCACAATAAATGGTCACTCGTTTGAACTCTCAACTTAACTATGCTTACAGAGTTATTTGAGCAGAGGGATCGAGTGGTCCAAGTACATGATTGACGAAGCACAGAGTCTCTTGCTCAGAGTAGGTGAATCGAGGAGCAGAGGATATAGGTTTAAAGTGAAGGGGAAAAGATTTAATAGGAATCTGAGGGGTGACTTTGTCACACAAATGGCGGTGGGTGAATGGAACAAGCTGCCAGAGGAGGTAGTTCAGGCAGGGACTATCCCAACATTTAAGAAACAGTTAGACAGGTACATGGATAGGACAGATTTAGTGGGATATGGGCCACATGCTGGCAGGTGGGACTAGTGCAGCTGGGACATGTTGGCTGATGTGGGAAAGTTGGGGAGAAGGGCCTGTTTCCATGCTGTATCACTCTATGACTGACTATTATTCAGGTATTGGGGTAAACTAATACATTGTTACCATTCGCTACTCGAGGAATTAAATACTAAAGTGGGAGTTAATATTTCAGTTGTAAAAGTTTTGCTGAGATCATATTCGAGGTACAATGTAAAATGTTGTTCTGCTTATCTAAGAATGGATGTGAAATGCTTTTGAAGCAGTTGGGAGAGATTTTACCAGAATAATACGTGATGAGAACAGTCATATGAGGAAAAGTTGGATAGGCTCGGCTTGGATCTATTGGAGTTTGGGAGGGGGAGAGAGGGATTACGACTGAACCATACAACGTTCTGACGGTAACAACAGGGTAGATGGGCAGCAAAACTATTGTCTTGTGGATATATCTGGAACTAAGGAACTTCCTCAAAATTATTAAATATTTTTACACCAGAGGCAGAGTCTTGATAAGTAAAGAGATGAAAGAAGGTTACCAAGGATCGACAGGAATGCAGATCGGAGGTTACAATCAGATCACTCTTGATGTATTAAATGGCAGAATTGTCCCAAGGAACAAAATGGCTTCCATTGCTTGTATTTTGTCCATTCACATCAAAAACAGATGTTAAAGTTTCTTCTTAAAAATCACCAATGCTATTAGCCTCTTAACTCTTAGGTCAAGGGAAATCTGCACCCAAACTCCTCCACTTTTTTCTCAAATGTAGTTACAATTATGACACGACCACAAGTGTCATTCCAACACCACGCCTCTCCTACCATCAGTTTTATTTGGATCGATGGCCACCTTCCTTAGCTCTTCTAGAGCGGCTGACAAGACTTCAATCGGCTCTCTTCCATGATCCATTGCCTCAAACGTAGAAACACCTAATTTCAAAATGATAAATTAATTTTAAAAATCTACATTTTATGCTATTTCATTACAATTTTAAGATTCGATTTTCAAGTACATCAATCTACAGTTTCAAGCTTCACTTAAAATTGCCAACAATATACTCGCAGATGACTTCTAATGAATATATACGTAAATATTCACCACTATATCTGTTTAGCATTTAATGCCTCTGGTTATGACTTTATAAAATGTGTGCACTATAGTTATCCCATGGCCCAGAACATGAAGTGACTGGTGAACTGCCAGCAATTATTTTTATTAGAAATCATAAACTTGTGCAAATGCCTGTAAATAAGGATAAAAAACGGCTAGAGAGGAGAGAGACAATAGACAATAGGTGGAGGAGTAGGCCATGCGGCCCTTCAAGCCAGCACCGCCATTCAATGTGATCATGGCTGATCATACCCAATCAGTACCCCGTTCCCGCCTTCTCCCCATATCCCCAGACTCCGCTATTTTTAAGAGCCCTATCTAGCTCTCTCTTGAAAGCATCATTGAAAGCATCATCTCTCTTTGAATTCAAGACCACAAGGTAAATGTGCTGTGAGATAAAGTGGAGGGTCAGGATGAAGAGTTGGGGTAATGGAGCACCCACAAGGAGCAGGAGTTGGTGGAGAAAAACCAAAGAGAGTTAAGAGTAAAAAAGTAGGAGTTTGGATTTGTTGAAAGAGACAGAAGGAAGGATGAGGTTGAACCAGTATTTGAAAATGGTGAGAACGTTGGGGTGATTTACAATCTCTTTTTTCGGCACATTCTCCTTCTGGCCACTCACCACCAGACAGTCACCCTCCTCTATGTACAGATGCTGCTCAGTGGGAAAGCGGAGAATGTGCAGGGGGCTGCTGCAACTGGCATGGCATGCTTCACCAGATTAAAATACAGTTAATGTGATGAATTAACCTGCACGGGTGCCACCAATGGAAGAAGAGTAACTGTGTGCGAATGACAAATAGGCTTTAATATTGTTGGACAACTGAACGATTTTCATGATTAGTACGGGTGTCGGGGTTACGGGGAGAAGGCGGAATAATGGGGTTAGGAGGGAGAGGTAGATCAGCCATGATTGAATGGCGGAGTAGACTTGATGGGCCAAATGGTCTAATTCTGCTCCTATCACTTATGACCTTATGAACAATACTGGGGAAGTGTTTGACACTGGCTGAAAGAGAGAACCAAACGACGTTCTCAATGAATGAAGGAGGACATTACTATTACTCAACTTCAACAGCAAGGAAACAGGCACTTTGGCCCACCGAGTCCACACCGACCAGCAATCCCCGGACACTAACACTATCCAACACACTATAGAAACAACTTTTACATTTACCAAGCCAATTAACCTACAAACCTGTACGTCTTTGGAGTGTGGGAGGAAACCGAAAATGTCGGAGAAAACCCATGCAGGTTACGGGGAGAAAACGTACAAACTCCCATTTCTAAGCTACTCCCTTATTGCCAATCACCTTGCAACTGACCACTGAATGGACATGACCTGCACCTGTCCCATTACCCAATCCTCTCCCAGGCAAGGTCAGGACAATCACCTGCCCAATATTCATATCATAAGTCATAGTAGAATAAGGCCATTCAGCCCATCAAGTCTACTCCACCATTCAATCATGGCTGATCTATCTCTCCCTCCTTACCCCATTCTCCTGCCTTCTCCCCATAACCCCTGACACCCGTACTAATCAAGAATCTATCTATCTTTGCCTTAAATATATCCACTGAATTTGCCTCCACAGCCTTCTGTGGCAAAGAATTCCAGATTTTTCTCCTCATCTTCTTCCTAAAGGAATGTCCTCTAATTCTGAGGCTATGACCTCTAGTCCTAGACTCTCCCACTAGTGGAAACATCCTCTCCACATCCACTCTATCCAAGCCTTTCACTATTCTGTACGTTTCAATAAGGCTCCCCCCCCTCCCTGATTCTTCTAAACTCCAGTGAATATAGGCCAGTGCTGTCAAACGTACATCATATGTTAACCCATTCATCCCTGGTCCACATCACAATCTCACGGAGGTTTGCGGACGAGTCTAACCTTCAAGCTGTTGCTGCTTCTCTCTGTTGCAGGCGTGAATATAGCTTGCGTACATGGTATCAGGTATTTTATCTGCCCTGATGAAGGAAAACAAAGGGTTGACCAGCCATTAATTGCAGCATAAAGCAGAAAAAAATACAATTATATACTACAACAATCACTGATTGAATGACACACAGTAAAGCTGCAGACTGCATCACACATTCACAACTGTCGATTGTCACAACTTGAATT
Source organism: Amblyraja radiata (assembly GCF_010909765.2). Lineage (NCBI taxonomy): Eukaryota > Metazoa > Chordata > Chondrichthyes > Rajiformes > Rajidae > Amblyraja > Amblyraja radiata. The sequence goes on along the minus strand of NC_045972.1, from coordinate 6,263,636 downwards.
CCAAGGATAACAGAATGACAAATCGTTCACCGACCCGAGCTACCAGCCCTCTTCAGTGATGATCCCCGACTGCCACCCCTGCCAACTCTGCCCTCCAGCCCAGTCACAACATTTGTGTCACCTCAAGCCAAGCCACGGCATCCTCAACTGAAGCTCTGTGGGCAAACATCAGAAAAGCCCAGAGCCACCCGCCCATGCTATCCGATCCAGATCTCCTGATGCCATTTCCCAGTCGACGGAGATTTCAACGTGCAGGAGCATCTTACTTGCACGCCATCATCTAACACAAAACACTATAATAACCATCAACACATTAAAAAAGATACAGCTTGGAAACAGATTCTTCAGCCCACTGAATCCATGTTGACCATCAACCACCTATTTACACTAATCCCACTTAATCCATTATTTTATCCTCCCCCACATTCTGGTGGGGGTGAGGGAGGAGGAAAACAAATGCAGCCTAGCAAATGGCACCCTCTTAATCCGCACATTAACACTATCCTACACACACGAGGGACAATTTATAATGACACCAAACCTACGAATCTGTACGTGGGAAGAAACCCATGCAGGTCACAGGAAGAACATGCAAACTCCGTACAGACAGCACCCGTAGTCAGGGTGAAACCCAGGTCTCAGGCGCAGTCAGACAGCAACTCTACCACTGCGCTATTATAATTAACCATTCTCATCCCTACCACCCACCCACCACCCCCCCCCCCCCCCTCCACCCCACAACGTGAACATGGAAACACTCAGACTTCATCCCTAGGCTCCTTTATTATTTATTAATCAGTAAGATGAAGTTCCCATTTCCCCATTTCTACACACCACTTAATGGCATGCAAGTAAAGCCACCATCTTAAGCTGAATTATGAATAGATTTATACCTTGTAGATACACCGCAATTATTTATTCAGCAATTACTACATTCAAATACTATTTATCGGAGGGAATGATGGATGCCACGCAAATAGAGGGTTTTTTTTCTTGGTAATTGCTTTGTCCCTTTCAATGGGACAATGGAGATGATCAGATCACTTCAAGGTCCAGAGTGTCAACTTACCTTTTTAAGGAGCCAATAAAGGCCATGTGTGAATCCAGTGAGTCTGGCAGCTGTAAATAATGGTACAAGTCATTAAAATTCAACTATTCCACATTTTGTGGAGAAATGTCAAAATTCAATGAAGCTTTGTTGATCACAATTAAACTGCAAGGTACAAGAAATACCAACCACTCGAGGGGCAAGCAGAGCAGGCAGAAATCGTGCCAGGTAATACGGTCTTCGGAAAATGCTGCAAAACAAACAAATAAGCTCAGCTTTGAAATTGTATTGTTTATTAGTTTCGAGAGACAGCGTGGAAACAGGCCCTTCAGCCCACCGAGTCCGCACTGGCCAGCGATCCTCGCACATTAACACTATCCTACACACACTAGGGACAATTTACATTTATACCCGGCCAATTAACCTACAAACCTGTACGTCTTTGCAATGTGGAAGGAAAACGAAGATCTTGGAGGAAACCCGCACAGGTCACGGGGAGAACGTGCAAACTCCGTACAGGCAACACCAGTTGTCAGGATGGAACCCGGGTCTCTGGCACGGCAAGTGCTGGTAGGCAGCAACTTTACCGCTGCACCACCCTTGTCTGTTGTAAAACTGTTCATTTCCAATAATTTACAAAATGTAGCTTATGAATTCAGCAGAAGGTCAATATGAACAATGTGTAGGAAGGAACAGCAATTGCTGGTTTAAACCGAAGATAGACACCAAAGCTAGAGGAACTCAGCAGGTCAGACAACATATCTGGAGAAAAGGAATGTGCGACATTTCGGGTCGAGACCCTGCTGTGACCCTTCAAGACTATGAACAATGTTGTTAAAAGAGCATATCTGTGGCTGGGTATCTGTCAATAGACAATATAGACAATAGGTGCAGGAGTAGGCCATTCGGCCCTTCGAGCCAGCACCACAATTCAATGTGATCATGGCTGATCATCCACAATCAGTACCCCGTTCCTGCCTTCTCCCCATATCCCCTGACTCCGCTATCTTTAAGAGCCCTATCTAGCTCTCTCTTGAAAATATCCAGAGAACCGGCCTCCACTGCCCTCTGAAACAGCAAATTCCACAGACTCACAACTCTGTGTGAAAAAGTGTTTCCTCATCTCCGTTCTAAATGGCTTACTCATCTCCGTTACTAAATGGCTAAATGGTTCTGTGTGCTGAAGCAAAGCAAGAATTTCATTGTCCTATCAGGGACACATAGCAATAAACTCACTTGAACTTAAACTGCTGCCCCTGGTTTTGGACTCCCCCAACATCGGGAACATGTTTCCTGCCTCTAGCGTGTCCAAACCCTTAACAATCTTATATGTTTCAATAAGATCTGTCACAGGAGATTTACCTCCCAACAACCAAAAGCCTTTCCACCATCTATAAGTGACAAGCCAGGAGCAAGGAGGAATACAGGCTGGATGAGTGCTGCTCTGACAATTCGAGAAGCTCAGCTGAACTCACTATCCTGAACCCTGATCTGATTGCTACACCAGTGACACAAGTAAGCTGCACTACAAAGTGCTCTGCACTTATTTACCTTTTTATTCTGAGGTTTTTAAAAACAGGAGTTTAATTTTTCATTCCAGGTGGCGCAACGGTAGAGTTGCTGCCTCACAGCACCAGAGACCCGGGTTCGATCCTGAACACGGGTGCTGCCTATGTGGAGTTTGTACGTTCTCCCCGTCACCTGCGCTGGTTTTCTCCGGGTGCTCCGGTTTCCTCCCACACTCCAAAGACGTGCGGGTTTGTAGGTTAATTAATTTCGGTAAAGATTGTAAATTGTCCTGTGTGTGTGTAGGATGGTGTTAGTGTGCGGGGATCGCTGGTCGGTGTGGACTCGGTGGGCCGATGGGCCCGCTTCCACGCTGTATCTCTACAAGGACACCACAGGAGCAGTATTGAACAAAAATATGCAGGCACAGGAGACTACAGTCTTGTAGAAGGGTCCCAACCCAAAACATCATCTGTCCGTTTCATCCCCAGATGCTGCCTGACTTGCTGTATTCCTGGGTCTGGATGTAGTACGCTGAACAGCTTTAGGTAGAGCATCACTCAGCACTGGACAATTTTTATACTGGACAATTTTTACATTTATCAAGCCAATTAACCTACAAACCTGTACGCCTTTGGAGTGTGGGAGGAAACCGAAGATCTTGGATAAAACCCACGCAGATCACGGGGAGAACGTACAAACTCCATACAGACATCACCCGTGGTTGGGATCGAACCCGGGTCCCTGGCGCTGCATTTTGCTGTAATGCAGCAACTCTACCGCTGCGCCACAGTGACTGCCCTCAGCCCTAAAACTTGTCAGTCAACACGATTTTCTGATGGAAACATGAGGTACATTCTGATGGAAACATGAGGTATATGGGGGAAGCTGCCACTGATCCAAACCCACGTGCTTGGGTACAGACTGGGAGCTCCATAGAGCAAGGTCTGAAAGTTGCGTCTGCCCATTTAGAAACTGAACTCGTGTCTACCACTGAAGTCACCAAGAGGCAGCCTATCAAGGAAAAACAGGATAACTGGGAGAACACAAGGAACTACATGCCTATCCATATCCTCCAGAGATGCTGCCGGACTCACTGAGTTATTCCAGCACCATGTGTTTTATGCAGCATAACACACAAACCACCATCCATTCCATTGACTCCATTTATACCTCACACTGTTTCGGCAAGGCCAGCAGCATAATCAAAGACAAGTCGCTTTTTCTCTCTCCCATCGAGCAAAATGTATAGAAGTGTGAAAACACACGCCTCCAGATTCAGGGACAGTTTCTTCCCAGCTGTTATCAGGCAACTGAACCATCCTACCGTAACCAGAGAGCAGTCCTGAACTACTATCTACCTCTTTGCTGACCCTCAGACTATCCATGATCGGACTTTGTTGGCTTTACCTTGCACTAAATTTTATTCCCTTATCATGTATCGAAACACAGTAAGTGGCTCCATTGTAAGCATGTATTGTCTTTCCGCTGACTGGTTAGCACGCAACAAAAGCTTTTCACTGTACCTCAGTACACGTGACAATAAACTAAACTGAAACTGAACTGTGGGACTCTGGTGATAATAATATTGGGAATGAGTCTTGGCTGAAGACACTGACTACAGAGTAAAGAAGGGGCATTGATGGAAAGAAGTATGGGCAACCGTAAACTGCGGAGATGGAGGAGGACAATGCGGTCACACAGTGGCCAGCTGTGACTTGGTTTTCAGTCACCTTTTGCATCAAGACAAGGGGTAGCTGTGCAAAATGTGAGAATTCAAGCACTTGGGAAAGAAATGCAAGGCAAGTTCATTGTGGCATGATTGGGGAGAGATACTGGACAACAGTAGATGACAGTCATTAAAAAGATTGGGGGAAGGTACCCGAGGACAGGGAACAACTTAATTTATCTTTGTAAGCACATGGTGAGCATATGACTCACATTTAAATGATATCTGGAGCTGGTGAAGTGGTAGACATGTGGACAATGCATTTGGAAACCACTTTCTCCATACCCCTTTGCAGTCCACGTGCAATGCTGCACAACCGATTTTTACTTCAGGTAGACCTTGTCACTTGAAAACTAACCATACCATACCTTGCCTCCATTACACTGGCTGGGATTTTCCCAGTGGTTTCAAATATTTGAACAGCTTTTTCAACATCTTGCAGAGCTTGACAATGGGGCTGTCGAAAGAGATTTAAACAAAATTAATCAAAGCAAAGCAGAATATTTCCTTTCTGATACTTAATTGTTATCAGCCAAGGCTTTCCCCACATGGGATTTTATTGTGGACATAGAATTTGCAAGACGCAATGTTGTCTTTGAAGGAACAGTCCAAGAGTTAGCAAATCAAAGGCTAGAATTTTTGCCCAAAAGGTTCTTCTTTTACAATAGTCAATAAATGTTAAGCAATAATTGGGAATAGGTGGAATTATTTGCCACAGAAGGCAGTAGAGGCCAAGTCAGTGGATATTTTTAAGGCAGAGATAGAGAGGTTCTTTATTAGTATGGGTGTCAGAGGTTATGGGGAGAAGGCAGGAGAATGTGGTTAGGAGGGAGAGATAGATCAGCCATGTGTAAGGAAGAACTGCAGATGCTGGTTTAAAATCGAAGGTAGACACAAAATGCTGGAGTAACTCAGCAGGACAGGCAGCATCTCTGGAGAGAAGGAATGGGTGACGTTCCGGGTCGAGTCTGAAGAAGGAACTCGACCCGAAACATCACCCAATCTTTCTCTCCAGGGATGCTGCCTGTCCCGCTGAGTTGCTGCATCTATGATAGATAAGCCATGATTGAATGGCAGAGTTGATGGGCCGAATGGCCCAATTCTACTCCTATTCCTTATGACCCGATGACCTTATGATCTAGTACTCGTGCCAGTTCTTTGATTTAGCAGTGTTAAACCTGTCTGCCTATTCCTGTACTGACCTTAGGGGCTTCATGGGCTGTTGATAGATCCTCATATAGACCCATATCCTCAATTGACACCTGGAAATAGAGGTTACAGAAACCAGACAGAATTAATTGTTATTTTGCAATGAAATTGTTTATTTTTAAAACATGTTTATTTTTGTATATCAGCAATTTTGTTATTCGCACGAGTCATAAATTAAAGTAAAAAGATGAACTGTAAACCACATTCAGCAGGGTTGTTTTTACTGTGAAAGACGACAAATTCTGCTCGTCAATCCTGCCGTGGACTTGACAGGGATTTGACTTTGTCACCAACCTGGAGATCTGCCAGTCGGGTTTTAGCCAGTGACACGTACTCCAGAAGTAGAGCTCGATATTTCGATGGCACGTATGGAGGATGCAAAATATGGACCTGTGTAGCAGAGAGAATGTCATTGGCGCTGCAACAGAGTGTAGCTGGGGCTGTTTATTGGAAGAATTTCATTGTTCTCTCTGGGACATATGACAATAGACAATAGGTGGAGGAGTAGGCCATTCGGCCCTTCAAGCCAGCACCACCATTCAATGTGATCATGTCTGATCATCCCCAATCAGTACCCCGTTCCTGCCTTCTCCCCATATCCCCTGACTCCGCAATAAAGATCATCTCGGACCCCTCCCATCCAGCAAACCACCTTTTCCAGTCTCTCCCTTCAGAGAGGCGCCTGAGGTCACTTGCCACAAAATCCACCCGTTTTAAAAACAGCTTCTTCCCCTCAGCAATAAGAACACTCAATTCCGTCCAATAACAGACAGCACTAAGGACTCTTGATGTATATAGTGTCTTGTCTATGGTCTTTGTCTGTTCTTTTACACTATGTTCTGTTGGTGAGATTTGTGATTTGTGATGTGGTATGGATGCACTTTATTACTATGATCTGTGTTGTTATATGTGTTAATGTGACTAAAGCAGTGTACCATCATGTACCAAACCCAAATACCACCAACCCTGGTTGCGTGGCAAATAAAGATTCTATTCTATTCTATTCTATTCTTCAAGAGCCCTATCTAACTCTCTCTCTTGAAAGTATCCAGAGAATCGGCATCCACCTGAGGCAGAGAATTCCACAGACTCACAACTCTCTGTGAGAAAAAGTGTTTCCTCATCTCCGTTCCAAATGGTTTACCCCTTAAACTGAATAGCAAGAATGTCCTTTCTCAAATTAGGGGACAAAAACTGCACACAATACTCCAGGTGTGGTCTCACTAGGGCACTATACAACTGCAGAAGGACCTCTTTGCTCCTATACTCAACTCCTCTTGTTATAAAGGCCAACATGCCATTCGCTTTCTTCACTGCCTGCTGTACCTGCATGCTTACTTTCATTGACTGATGAACAAGGACCCCCAGATCCCATTGTACTTACCCTTTTCCCAACTTGAATGTGTAGGGGGTCGGTGCATGGTACCAGAATGGGGAGTGGGACTAAATTAATGGATGGGGGTGTAGGGCTTCTAGGAAAGGGGACAAAAAGGGCAGAATGGGAGGTGGATTGGAAGGAGAGAGAGAGGGCAACACAGTAGGTTAGGGTCACTGGATATTGGAAAAGTTCATACCATAGTTTCCATAGACCATGGTGGAATAAAAGGTGTTGTCCCTCCAATGCAAGGGTTCCCAACCTGGGGTAAATTTACCCCAGGGAGTAAATTTGTTGATTCTGGATATTCTTTCTCATTGACTGACTGTGTTTGGTTCTGGTATCTGTTCATCATTAGTTATTCATAAATAAGTGAAATAACATTGTTATGTGCTATTAAAGTTGCCAGGGGTAAAGGGGACGAAAAAGGTTGGGAACCCCTGGTCTAATTTAACTAGATAAGATGATGAAACAGTTGTTGTGCCTGTGATAGGTTGTAGATCTAAGTCACGTACGTTCCCTCTGTTCTTTCCACTTTCTTCCTCTGCAACTTAAATCCCACTTTAACCAGCTCTGATGAAGGGCCCTTGCCTAAAACTGACTGTGTTGCTGTCCTCTATGATGCTGCCCTACATCCAGTATTCTCTGCATTATGTCCTGGACTTCTCGCATGTGTAGTTTTAGTTTAGAGATACAGCACTGAAACAGGCCCTTCGGCCTACTTAGTCCACACCGACCAGCCATCCCTCCACATTCACACTATTCTACACAATTGACAATTTACATTCATACCAAGCCAATAAACTGTACGTCTTTGGAGTGTGGGAGGAAACCAAAGATGTCTGAGAAAATCTACGCGTTCACGGGGAGAACGTACAAACTCCGTACAGACAGCACTCGTAATCCGGATCGAACCCAGGTCTCTGTGCCTGTAAGGCAGCAACGCTTCTGCTGTCGTCCCTTGGTGTAGCATAAAATGTATTGGCGTAGGATAAAGATTGATAAATAAGAGTCTCGACCCGAAACATCACCCATTCATTTTCCCCAGAGAAGCTGCCTGGCCTGCTGAGTTACTCCAGCATGTTGTGTCTCATTTCAATTGGGTTCCCCTGTGGCTCAAATACTCAAGAACTGAAGGTCAGACAAGTCAGTAAATATCCTCACTCGTGTTTATCGATGAGAACAAATGGCTTTCAAGCCAGTATGCTTTCCCAAGCATTACACACTGATCCCTACAACAAGAAACAAACTCCGTACAGACAGCCCCCACACACGGGATCGAACCCGGATCACCGGCGCTGTTAGGCAGCAACTCCACCGCTGTACCACCATTTAGTTATTTTTGTTCCAAATAATTTATTAATACCGAGATATCGGACCTCAGCTGCTGCCTGAACTTCAATAAACCTTCTTACCTTTAAGTATTGCACAGTTTCAAATGGCACCATGTCCGTCAGGAACTTCAGCAGGAAAATCAGAGCCTTCTTACTGCCACCATGGTAACCATTCGCAGACCCAAAGGACTTCTATTAAAAAGGGGGAAAAAACAACCTTACTTTTGGAGATAGACACAAGTAACTCAGCAGGACAGGCAGCATCTCTGGAGAGAAGGAATGGGTGACGTTTCGGGTCGAGACCATTCTTCAGACTTTGAGATTAATGCCATTTTATCAGCAGCTGACCAAATTTCTGACTAGAGCAGTGTTATAAAATCCTCAAGGATCTATTTATTATTTTTTATTTAAAACATTTTTTTTTTTTTTAAATTAGAAGTAAGTAATGATCTCGATCCGAAAACGTCACCCATTCCTTCTCTCCAAAGATGCTGCCTGTCCCGCTGAGTTACTCCAACATTTTGTATCTACCTTAGAATTAAACCAGCATCTGCAGTTATTTCCTACACATCCAACCTGGCATGATTTGGATGAAGGGATTCAAAGTAACATTAGCAAATTTGCAGATGACACAAAGCTGGGTGGCAGTGTGAACTGTGAGGATGATGCTATGAGAATGCAGGGTGGCTTGGACAGGTTGGGGGAGTGGGCAGATGCATGGCAGATGACGTTTAATGTGGATAAATGTGAGGTTATCCACTTTGGTATCAAAAACAGGAAGGCAGATTACTATCTAAATGGCGTCAAGTTGGGAAAAGGGAAAGTGCAACGGGATCTGGGGGTCCTTGTTCATCAGTCTATGAAAGTAAGCATGCAGATACAGCAGGCAGTGAAGAAAGCGAATGGCATGTTGGCCTTTATAACGAGGAGTCGAGTATAGGAGCAAATAGGTCCTTCTGCAGTTGAACAGAGCCCAAGTGAGACCACACCTGGAGTATTGTGTGCAGTTTTGGTCCCCTAATTTGAGGAAGGACATTCTTGCTATTGAGGGAGTGCAGCGTAGGTTTACAAGGTTAATTCCCGGGAAGGTGGGACTGTCATATGCTGAGAGAATGGAGCGGCTGGGCTTGTATACTCTGGACTTTAGAAGGGGAGGGGATCTTATTGAAACATATAAGATTGTTAAGGGTTTGGACACGCTAGAGGCAGGAAACATGTTCCCGATGTTGGGGGAGTCCAGAACCAGGGGCCACAGTTTAAGACTAAGGGGTTAGCCATTTAGAACGGAGACGAAGAAACACTTTTTCTCACAGAGAGTGGTGAGTCTGTGGAATTCTCTGCCTCAGAGGGTGGTGGAGGCCGGTTCTCTGGATACTTTCAAGAGAGAGCTAGATAGGGTTCTTAAAGATAGCTGAGTCGGGGAGTCCAGAACCAGGGGACACAATTTAAGAATAAGGGGTAAACCATTTGGAACGGAGATGAGGAAACACTTTTTCTCACAGAGAGTTGTGAGTCTGAGGAATTCTCTGCCTCAGGTGGATGCCGGTTCTCTGGATACTTTCAAGAGAGAGAGCTAGATAGGGCTCTTGAAGATAGCGGAGTCAGGGGATATGGGGAGAAGGCAGGAACGGGGTACTGATTGGGGATGATCAGCCATGATCACATTGAATGGCGGTGCTGGCTCGAAGGGCTGAATGGCCTACTGCACCTATTGTCTATTGTCATCTGTTTTATCCGATAGGATTGTCTACAAAAATAGGGTCCCAAAATTAAGTGACCGCTTTGCAATTGTTTGAATAATAGCAACAAATTGTACAAAAAGCAGATTTTAGGTTGTTTTTTTTAATATAAATCACAGCTTCCACAACTTCCCTCCTGCAATAAATAAAGTTCTATCAAACCAACCAATTGAAGCCAATCTCTTCCCAAATATTTATTTGTATTTACGTGGTGTTGCATTGCATAACATTGATGCAACAAACTGGTCCAGCATTGATTTTCCAGAATGGAATGAATAATGAGAAATGAAGGATCATGACATACATCTTAAATTGACTTGAGCAGACTCGGTCTCAGAGTAACTCAGCAGGACTGGCAGCATCTCTGGAAAGAAGGAATGGGTGACGTTTCAGGTCGAAAAGAACTCTTCAGCCCTCGAAGGGTCTCGACCAGAAACGTCCTGAAGGGGCTCGACTCCAAAACGTGCACCCCCCCCCTCTCTTCATCCCTCCCCCACCCAACGTTCTCTCCAGAGATGCTGCCTGTCCCGCTAAGTTACTCCAGCATCTTGTGCCTATCTTTGGTTTAAACCAGCATCTGCAGTTCCTTCCTACACATTGTCTCAGAGTGCCATGCACCATACATCTTCAATTACTTTCCTAATAACACCAACTTGTCTTCTTAAACTAAGAACACTCTCCCACTTTATCCTTTCATTTATTTTGGAAACGCTCAAGATTTTCTCCATGCACATCAACAATTATGCCAACAATTCCCAGCCTGAATGAGCAAGATCATAGCCTCATACTTTATTTTGAAATGATTAATAAAATGATTAATTTGCAGTCATTTAGAGTAAGATCACAGAATTAAAGTAATTGCTGGAGGGATGTGGATGGACATGACTTTTTTTCCCCCCAGAGTGTCTGAAATTCTGCCAAGAGCCCCTCCTCAGGTTTAAACAGCACTTGATGGGCCGAATTGCCTAATTCTGCTCCCAGAACTTACGAAGTACTGATAGACTGTGGGATTGGATAACTCAGGATAACTCCACCTGGACATACCTGATCTCCCTGTTGCCAAACACTAATTCCCATTCCCACACTGACCTTCCTAGGCCTCCTCCATTGTCATAGTGAGGCCAAAGACAAATTGGAGGAACAGCATCTTATATTTTGCTTGGGCAACTTACAACCCAGTGGTATGAATATTGATTTCTCTAACTTCAAGTAACCCTTGCGTCCCCCCCTCTCTTCATCCCTCCCCCACCCAAGTCATACCAACTTCAAAGGCGTCTTGTTGAGTCTCATTGTCGGCAACTCGATTTCACCTAGGCCACAGCTAACAATGGCCTGTTCCCTTTATCATCATTCATTGGTTCTATATCTCTCTCCATCCCCGTCTACATCTCTCGTTTCCCTTTCCCCAAACTCTCAGACTGACAAAGGGTCTCGACCCGAAACAGCACCTATTCCTTTTCTGCAGAGATGCTGTCTGAGCCGCTGAGTCACTCCAGCTTTTTGCGTCTATCTTTGGTTTAAACCAGCATCTGCAGTTCTGTGTACTATGATTATATTATTGTCTTGGAGGTAAGAAGAGCATACTTTTCATTTCAGGTGTGTTGCATTCCGAGGGGTTCACACATTCCAGGGGTGTTTTTAGTTTAGTTTTTAACTTTAGTTTATTGTCACGTGTACCGAGGTAGAAACATAGAAAAATAGAAAGCAGGTGCAGGACATTCGCCCCTTCGAGCCAGCACTGCCATTAAATATGATCACGGCTGATCATCCAAAATCAGTACACCGTTCCTGCTTTCTCCATTTATCCCTTGATTCCGTTAGCCCCAAGAGTTATATCGGACTCTCTCTTGAAAACATCCAATGAATTGGCCTCCACTGCCTTCTGGGGGAGAGAATTGCAGAGGTACAGTGAAGGGCCTTCATTGTTGCATGCTATCCAGTCAGACAGACTATACATGATTGCAACCAAGCCACCCACAGTTTGCAGATGCAGGATAAACAAAGTAACATTTAGTGCAAGATAAAGTCCAGACGTGCTTTGTCCAAACATCCAGGCTTACCTTGAACCATTCCGAATAGCTGATGAAAACTGCCGGCCCCTCCACTGCGGCCTGTCGTACAAGCAGGAACGCAGTGATGATACTCTCCAACTCGTAGTTTTCAAAGGAATTTGCCAGTAGATTGGCCAGCAGCTCTGGGGAAAAAGATGAAAAAACGATCCCCAGTAAAAATTTGACCTGATGAAAGTAACAGTAACCACTGAATAAGATGAAGATACTGGTTTTCCGTTGCTGAAAACCACTGAACCGTTCGGATGTCACTGAATGTACGGTGTGGGACGGCTGCCCTGCCAGTAGCGTGTTAGTCATTTTTACTTTTTTTGTTTTTTTAGTGTGCCCAAATGTTTGTTTTAATGTCTCTTGGTGTGTCGTGTGGGGGGGGTGGTGAGGGGGGGAACTGCTTTTGTTCTCCTCCTCCTCGGAGAGGCGACTTTTTCCATGTTGCCTCCCTCGCGGCCTAACACCAAGGATTGGTGCGGCCTTTCCCGGAGACGGGCCCGGAGCTTCAGCAGCGGGCGCAGCGTGGATTTTTCATCACGGTGCGGGCGAGTCTTCGCCAGGGGTCACCAGAAGGGAGTGCTCCGATCGCTGGCCCTCCGACTGTTATATCCTGAAGCTGCGGTCCGCGGTGCCTGGGATCCCTCGTTGAGAACCCCGGAGGAGAAGAGCTCCGACCGCCAGCACACGGCCTACAACAGCTTGCAGCCGAGGTGTTTCTAGCCGCGGGCACGGCGGGGACTAGCCATCCAGAGCGGGATCCCTCGCCGGGAATGCCTGGATAAGAGCTCCGACTGCCGGCCTGCGTTCAAGCCGCGTTCTCTGGTAGGGAAGCACTGATTCGGGACTTACCTTGCCTGCACATCTGGCCGCCCGCAGTGGCGACTGCGGAGGTTTATGGTCCCGACCACGGGGAAAAATGGAGGAGGACTGACTGAACTTTGTGCCTTCCACCACAGTGATGAATGCTGTGGTGGATGTTTTGTGTTAAATTTTTTATTGTGTATCGTGCGTTCTTTTTTATTGTACCGCTGCTGGAAAATTCATTTCACTGCACTTCATTGTGTATGTGACAAATAAATCTGACTATTGACTATTGATTGACGACTCGGGATTCCTCCAGGAATTCCAGGTGCTTTACAAACTCAACTACCATTTTAAAACCACAATTTCATCACTCACAATATATCAGGTCAGCCTCGACACGAAGTGTAGGTATGTTACAAAACTTACCTTCAGCGGCACTACAGTTCTATCGCTGCCCGTGTGCGCGACTTTGGCGCCTTTGAGAGGGGGGGGGTTTAAAATGCTATTTTTCTGCAGCCTATTCAAATCGATCTCTGTCAGGCTGTTTAGTTGCTAAAGAAAAATCGCTTCGACTGACGTTTTATTAAGTTTATTAAAATTAGCGCTAGATCATTTAATTGCTGGAGTAAAATTAAAATCATCCTCAAATGCCGTCAACGGGACGGATCTCACGTAGGGGACAAGGCAAGGTATGCCATTTATTTTTTCATATAAACTTGCTTCTTAGGATGCCTTTAATCAAAATTTCAAGTTGCGAAAATGTCATTATGTAAATATACGAACCGGCAGTATTTTACCTGCCGTTATGGGGTTTAAATTCACTGCAACCGCAACGTTCCAAACCAGCACGTTCCACAAAATCCCATTCGCAAGATGATTTAAATGCCCATTAATTTACAGGAAAATTCCTTCCATTTGGCCTATAAATTCATGACAATGAGATTTAAAAATCATGTTATATTGTGAATTCGTGTGTGAATGTTATTTGGACACTTAGGCCTTTTAAAAATGTTAACCTTTTCTAAAGAAATGGAAAGATGTTTAGATCTAGTAATTGAATTTTGTAATTAGCTCCAATTGGGTAACTAACTAATTATATGCTTTAATCTCAGGTCATCCAAGTAAGATTGTTTCATATTTGTTTCAGAATGCTTCAATCTATAATAACTGAACATTTCATTCAGTTCTCTTAATTTTTAAGAAAGTTATGGGCTTTTGACTGTCCTTGATCACAGCTTTTGTGTTGAGTCAATGGAAAAGCAATAGGGAACAAGATGCCAATTTCTGAGTATGAAAATGACCATAATTTTTTTAATACTGAAGATATGAAAGTGAATTAGGTGTCAAATTAAACTTCTTTTTATGCTTTATCTGATGGGATAAATTGCAGACTTGATTTATTAAATCTCAAAATTTTATAACATTGCAACTAAGTGCAGAATACAGATCTCACACATAATATTTCAAAACTATTATTTAAGAGCCCGTCCCACTTGGCCGTCATTTACGCGACAGGCCGGTAGTGACTGACACGCGACGGCCGCGACCGTCATCATGCGCCCGCACAGCCATCTGGAGCACGTGACGTCATTTGAAGATGGACGCAAAATGCAGGAGCAACTCAGCGGGACCGGCAGCATCTCTGGAGAGAAGAAATAGATGATGTTTCGGGTCGAGACTCTTCTTCAGTCTGAAGAATGGTCTCGACCCGAAACGTCACCCATCGCTTTTCTCCAGAGATGCTGCCGGTCCTGCTGAGTTACTCCTGCATTTTGTGTCTTTCTCCAATCATCTTGGCCCCGCTCTGGGAGTCGGAGTAGGGGCGGATCCGGATCCGCAACAGCCGTGAGCCCCAGGCCGAGCTCGGCGATCATTTGCTTGCTTCTGCTGCTGTTGGAGGTGAGACATTGCGCCGCGCCAGGGTGTTGGGCCTGTCCCACTTTGGCCGTCAGTTACGCGACAGGCCGATGGGGCGCAAAGATTTTGTGCAGAACGAAATCCTGGAGCGCTGCGCGATACCGCACACAACTCCACACTCCTCCACGCACCCGTCCCGCGCTACCCACACGCTACCAGGTCGCGTAAATGGCGCGCAAATGACGGACAAGTGGGACAGGCCCTTTACTCTCTACATTTCAGTTTAGATTATTGTCAAGTGTACCGAGGTACAATGAAAAGCTTTTTCTTGCGTGTTAACCAGTTAGCAGAAAGACAATACGTGGTTACAATTGATCCATTTACAGTGTATAGCGACATGATAAGGGAATAACGTTTAGTGCAAGGTAAACCCAGCATAGTCCGATCAAGGATAATCCAAGGGTGAAGAGAAAGATCGTTGTTCCTCCATGGGGGTAAACGAAGAAAGGAATGCAAAAAATAGAACAGAGTGTAGGAGAGTTTAATTCAATGACTTAAAGTGATGTGCAAACATTTGATATTTATGAATTACTTTAGTACATACAATACATTAATTTGCAAAAACCTCCAGCTGTTTGTTGAAACAATAGGTGCAGGAGTAGGCCATTCGGCCCTTCGAGCCAGCACCGCCATTCAATGTGATCATGGCTGATCATCACCAATCAGTACCCCGTTCCTGCCTTCTCCACATATCCCCTGACTCCGCTATCTTTAAGCCCTATCTAGCTCTCTCTTGAAAGTATCCAGAGAACCAGACTCCACCGCCCTCAGAGGCAGAGAATTCCACAGACTCACAACTCTGTGAGAAAAAGTGTTTCCTCATCTCCATTCTAAATGGCTTAACCCTTATTCTTAAACTGTGGCCCCTGGTTCTGGACTCCCCCAACATCGGGAACATGTTTCCTGCCTCTAGCGTGTCCAATCCCTTAATAATCTTATATGTTACAATAAATTCCCTCTCATCCTTCTAAATTCCAGAGTAGACAAGCCCAGCCACTCCATTCTCGCAGCATATGACAGTCCCGCCATCCCGGGAATTAACCTTGTAAACCTACGCTGCACTCCCTCAATAGCAAGAAGGTACTTCCTCAAATTAGGGGACCAAAACTGCACACAATACTCCAGGTGTGGTCTCACTAGGGCCCTATCCAACTGCAGAAGGACCTCTTTGCTCCTATACTCAAATCCGCTTGTTATGAAGGCCAACATGCCATTCGCTTTCTTCACTGCCTGCTGTACCCGCATGCTTACTTTCATTGACTGATGAACAAGGATCCCCAGATCCCGTTGTACTTCCCCTTTTCCCAACTTGACACCATTTAGATAATAGACTGCCTTCCTGTTTTTGCTACCAAAGTGGATAACCTCACATTAAACTGCATCTGCCATGCATCTGCCCACTCACCCAACCTGTCCAAGTCACCCTGCATTCTCATAACATCCTCCTCACAGTTAACACTGCCACCCAGCTTTGTGTCAGCTGTAAATCTGCTAATGTCACTTTGAATTCCTTCATCTAAATCATTGATGTATATTGAAAATAGCTGCGGTCCCAGCACCGAGCCTTGCGGTACCCCACTAGTCACTGCCTGTCATTCTGAAAGGGACCCGTTAATTCCTACTCTTTGTTTCCTGTCTGCCAACCAATTTTCTATCCATGTCAGTACCCTACCCCCAATACCATGTGCCCTCATTTTGCCCACTAATCTCATATGTGGGACCTTATCAAATGCTTTCTGAAAGTCCAGGTACACTACATCCACTGGCTCTCCCTTGTCCATTTTCCTAGTTACATCTTCAAAAAATTCCAGAAGATTAGTCAAACACGATTTCCCCTTCGTAAATCCATGCTGACTCAGACCGATCCTGTTACTGCAATCCAAATGTGCCGTTAGTTCATCTTTTACAATTGACTCCAGCAACTTCCCCACTATCGATGTCAGGCGAACTGAAGAAGGGTTTCGGCCCGAAACGTCACCTATTTCCTTCGCTCCATAGATGCTGCTGCACCCGCTGAGTTTCCCCAGCAATTTTGTGTACTTTCGATATTCCAGCATCTGCAGTTCCCTTTTGAACAACGAACTGGTCTATAATTCCGTTTTCTCTCCCCCGCCTTTCTTAAAAAGTGGGATAACATTAGCTACCCTCCAATCCACAGGAACTGATCCTGAGTCTATAGAACATTGGAAAATGATCACCAATGCGTCCACGATTTCTAGAACCATGTCCTGAAGTGCCCCTGGGATGCAGACCATCAGGCCCTGGAGATTTATCAGCCTTCAGTCCCATCAGTCTACCCAACACCATTTCACGCCTAATGTGCATTTCCTTCAGTTCCTCCGTCACCCCAGTACATCTGGCCGCTAGTACATCAGGAAGATTATTTGTGTCCTCCTTAGTGAAGACGGATCCAAAGTACCTGTTCAATTCATTTGCCATTTCCTTGTTCCCCATAATAAATTCACCTTTTTCCAGTCTTCAAGGGTCCAACTTTGGTCTTAACTATTTTTTCCTCTTCACATATCTAAAGAAGCTTTTACCATCCTCCTTTATATTCTTGGCTTGGCGCTCTGATTAAGATTTCTCATCAATAGTGCACAGCAATTTGAACAATTTGAATTCCAAACTGCCAGATCAACACAATTAAAAAGGACAAACAAGCCCACCATCAGCGACAGTTTATTCCCAGTTGTTATTAGGCAACTGAACCATCCTACCACAACTAACGAGGTCCTGAACTACTATCCACCTCATTGGAGACCCTCGGACTATCTTTGATTGGATTTTACTGGCTTTATCTTGCACTAAACGATATTCATGTTATTCCCTTCATTATGAATCAATACACTGTGAATTGTTCGATTGTAATCATGTATTGTCTTTCTGCTGACTGGTTAGCACGCAACAAAAGCTTTTCACTGTACCTCGGTACATGTGACAATAAACTCAACTGAACCATTTGGGTGACTCCAAAATGGCTTCATAAAGTACCTGAACATTATGGGTCAGCTTTTATTCCGTTGTTTCTTGGTTATAAACTGACATCCTTTGTTTCAAGCAGGGTAGATCAATAAATGGCAAAAGAACAAAATGAGAATGCAGATGTATGACATGATTACAGCCAAATCGATAACGCCCTGAAACAAAATAGTTCTGATACTCCACAGCAAGGTTACTGTATCTAATATGTTGGCTGCCCAAATCCAGGGAGATTAAATAAATGATTCAGAGCACATCAATAAGCATGCTTTTCAACATTTGTGTGTCTTTTCGTAACAATCAAAGGAAAGTCTTCTTCTTGCGTATGGCGTGCACAGCTTAAAGTTGTAGGACAACTTGTACTATTTGATCTTATTTGATTGTGCACACCAGGTTGATTGCATTCGTCGAAACTGGGCGGAGCAC
This sequence comes from Amblyraja radiata, assembly GCF_010909765.2. Taxonomy (NCBI): domain Eukaryota; kingdom Metazoa; phylum Chordata; class Chondrichthyes; order Rajiformes; family Rajidae; genus Amblyraja; species Amblyraja radiata. The sequence continues at coordinate 6,245,510 of NC_045972.1, read as the reverse complement.
GTGAAGGTTGCAATCTCCCACCCCAGAGGGAAAGTCTGCATGAATAGTTCTCTCCACTGTTTTAGGCATTCGTCTTCTTTCAGTTTCATTAACACAAATTAATGTGCACGCTCTGGCAGAAAGCAGGTGTTACTGGATGAAGAGGAATACACTGTGTTTCAAGCAAAGCTGCAACAGAAAATATTTTCACTAATATATTATAAGTACTGTCCCAAGAGATCAACTAATTGTCCATTAAGCCCTCGGGTTTGTATTCCCAATTCCCTGTTCACTGGATGCTAAGTTTACTGTTACACCTGCTTCCTTTTCCATTTTGAAGAGAGTATTACATTATAACTGTTAAAATAAACACCAGAAATGTACTGTTTAAGTCACTGCCATTCCTCGTGATAATTCTGTTTCCCTCTCCACAGCTGCAGCTTGACCTAGAGCATTCTCAGCAATCTGTTTTTTAAAATTTCAGATTTCCACCACCTGCAGTTTCCATTTGCTTGTCAACCATCCAAAAACATGCAAATTATTTTATGCTCTTGGAGAGTACTATAATCTCTCAGCCTGTTTCAAGAAACAGATCACAGAAATGACCAAGACACTACATTTAGAAAAAATAAGGCTTGTTTTGTTTGACAAATCAATTTTCCAAAATATGGTCTCCTTTCATTGAATTTCTTCAACAACATAATGTTTGAACACAAATTCAAAACCGACGCTAGGGTCGGGTGAGCGGGCGTAGGGAAGGGTAGTGGGATATATCTCCGCTTCTTTTTTTCACTTCTTCGTTAGTTCAGGGGCTTTTCTTTTTCGTATCTTTTTCAAAATTCTTTCTTTTCTTTTTCCTTTCTTCTTCCTTTCCCTTCTTTCCTTTTTTCTTTATTGCGATTTACTTATTAGTTCATAAAATGTTAAAACTGAAGTTGTACGAACATTGTATAGTTGTTATGTCAATTCTTTTCTCCTTGTACAATTGCTTCTAATAAAATAAATATTTTTTTTTAAATCTGATGAATTTCCACCAGATTCTTCATCTATTTTGTTTAAAATCACATTCATTTTAAATGAGTTTAGTTTAGTTTAGAGACACAGTGCGGAAACAGGCCCTTTAGCACTCCAAGCCAGCGCCAACCAGCGATCCACGCATATTAACAGTATCCTACACACACTTTAGCAATGTTACAAAATTTTGAGATTTTAAAAATCAAGTCTGTAATTTATCCCATCAGATAAAGCATAAAAATAAGTTTAATTTGACACCTAATTCACTTTCATATCTCAAGTATTTAAAATGTTATGGCCATTTTCATACTGGGAAATGAGCATCTTGTTCCCTATTGATTTTCTATGGACATAACAAAAAAGCTGTGATCGTGAACAGTCAAAAGCCCATAACTTTCTTAAAAATTAAGAGAACTGAATGAAATTTTCAGTTATCATAGATTGAAGCATTCTGAAACAAATATAAAATAATCTTACTTGGATGACCTGAAATTAAAGCATATAATTAGTTAGTTACCTAATTGTAGCTAATTTCAGACTTCAATTACTAGATCTAAACATCTATCCATTTCTTAATAAATGATTAACATTTTTAAATAGCCTAAATGTCCAAATAATATTCACAAATAATTCACAATAAAACATGATTTTTAAATCTCATTTACATTAATTTATAGGCCAAATGGAAGGAATTTAGTGTTTAATTGCTGTAAATAAATGCCCATTTAAATCAGCTTTCCAGTGGGTCCCCGTGGAACGCGCTGGTTTAGAACGTTCACATTGCGGTAGATTTGTGCCCCAAATGCCGAGAAAAATACTGCGCGATATAATGGGGCCAAATTGAGCTACTCGCAATATTAAACTTAGTATAAAGGGATCTTTAGAAGCCCTTTTTAATGTAAAAATATACAACCTAACTTCTGCTATTTGCTTTATGAGACCCTGCGGTTGCTGGCGGTCGCGGGTTTAGAGATTGATTTTTAAACTACTATAACTATTATTCAAGGCCTTTAAACCTAATAATAGCTTTTGCGACGGGGTCTTCCAGCGATTTTTCGTTAATAATTAACTAGGCTGAACATTTTCGATTGGAACAGCTTAGAGAAAATCGCGTTTTAAACCCGCCCCCTCTAAACGGCGCCAAAATCGCGCACACCCTCAGCAGCAGATCTTCAACGACGCTTCAGGTAGGCTTTGCAACATACCTACACACTTGGGACAATATTTACATTTACCAAGCCAATTAACCTACAAACCTCTACGTCTTTAGAGTGTGGGAGGAAACCGAAGATCTCGGAGTGAACACACGCGGTCACGGGGAGAACATACAAACTCCGTACAGATAGCGCCCGAACCCAGGATCGAACCCGGGTCTCCGGCACTGCAAGTGCTGTAAGACAGAAACTCCACCGCTGCGCCATCATGCCGTCCAATAATTATTGCCAGTCACTGGTTATCCTCGGGCTGAATGATTTTTCGGCCATTTCAAAAGGATTTACAAGTCAACTACACTAGCGGGTCTGGACTTCCATGAGAAAAACAAAGTAAGGAATACAGATTTTCTCCCCTGAAAAATACCAGTAAACCTGGTTGTTGTGGTCATCATTACTATACAGGGCTCTAAATTAGCGGTTGCCCGGGTGCCATTGGCAACCTAAAGCTGGAGGAGGAGCCATCTTGGGGAACGGCTGCTAATCAGCAGCCATCCGTTTAATTCGTTTTTTTTTTAAAGTTTTTAGTAAGTCCTGTGTTTCGTCCGTTTGGAGAAATTGACTTTTTAAAGTGGGGGATAGGGGGCAATTTTATTTCTAGGTCCCAACCTGGTCGGTGAGGCAGCTTTTTCTCCGGGCTGCCCGTCGACCCATCCTCGCGGCCTACCAGTGGGTTTGGAGCGCCGTTTCCTGGCGGGGAACGCCCAGCACCTCGGCCTCTGTGGCGGCACAGCGCTGGAGCGCTATCGTGGAGCGGAGCGGGCGATGCCTTGCCTGGGTCGCCGCGCTGGATCGACGCGCTGGAGCTGTGACCGCTGAGTTCAACACCTCCGGGCTGCGGGTCTGCGGAGCGGTGCGGGCGGCGCCGACTTCAACATCGGGAGCCTGGGAGCTCCAAACCGGCGCGGCCTTGTCGGCTTCGGAAGCCGCGGTCTCCAGCTAGGAAGCGGCCGTTCCAGGTGGCCCAGCCGCTGAGAGGACTCTCCCGACGCCGGGGCAAGACCACCCGGTGAGAACGGCCAGGAACATCGGGCCTCCGTAGAGGCAATTGCAGTGGCAATTGCGGTGGCCTCAATAGGCCTGACTTTGGGTGAACTTGGGGTTGGGGACTGGACATTGTGCCTTCCCCACAATTGGTATCCATTGTGGGGGGATGATTTTTTGTCTGTACGTAATCCTGTTAGTCTTTGTCCAAGATGGCTGTCGTGAAGAGAGCCTGGACGCTGGCGCGCTTTAGCTGCCGCTGCTCTCTCTTCACATTGTGTTTTTGATTTTTTGTTTTTGGACTGAATTCTGTTTTTAATTTGTGTTTCTGTGATGTCTTTATTATTTATTTTATTCTGATTATATTTGTTTTATTCCTGTTAATCTCTGTAAGGTGTCCTTGAGATGTCTGAAAGGCGCCCAAAAATAAAATTTATTATTATTATTATTATTAAAGTGCCGCTGGGCAACCTAAATGGCGTGTCATTTTGCTCGGCTTGGCACTGCAGATACTGGTTTATACCAAAGATAGACACAAAAAACTGGAGTAACTCAGCGGGACAGGCAGCATCTCTGGAGAAAAGGAACATGACGTTTCATGTCACTGAAGGCGGCGGCTGTAGTGCGGGGCAAAGATACTGGGTGCGGGGTGACGGAGGGTCGGAGCGAATGACGGGCCCCGCACAGCAGCAGCCGCGACTCCACCTCCTCCTCCCGCACCCCGCCCGCCCTGATAGCAACCGCTGCTTGCCACTCAGCCAATGGCGATAACATCTTTGAAGATCAGTCTGAAGAAGGGTCTCGACCCAAAATGTTGCTTATTTCCTTTGCTCCATAGATGCTGCCTCACCCGCTGAGTTTCTCCAGCATTTTTGTCTATCCCCATTCATCCTGTACTGATCTGCCCATTCAACCTCACTGAGATCCCCCACACTCTCCCCTCACAATTTTACCTACTCCAACCAACACACACTAATTCCCCTGCCTCAAACCATCCATTCCGCACTGATTGCCTTCTCAATCCCCCCCCCCCCCCACCATCTATCCATCCCGCACTGATTCACCCCCCCCCCCCCCCCCCGCCATCTATCCATACCGCACTGCTTCACACCACCCTCCCACCCCCCCGATCATATTGTGCTGGAAATGTCTTCAGAGCGAACATTGACTATGTTTGATAACGGAATGCAATCAAATGTGTTTTAATTCCCAATGTTATTATTTGTTTTAATCCATAAAGTTGGATTAATTAAATTGTGAACATGTGAAACATTAAAACCGCAGTGTTCGATTGTCACTGCTACCGTTGACACGTTATTACAGAATTCATTTTAACGGCTCTTAATATGGAGTATCAGTACTGTAGTTATTTAATGAGCAACATTCACAACGATACGTTGGATTTATCCAGGTTTTAGTTCTACAGTCGGTCATATACATTACATAGAAACATAGAAAATAGGTGCAGGAGTAGGCCATTCGGCCCTTCGAGCCTGCACCGCCATTCAATATGATCATGGCTGATCATCCAACTCAGTATCCCATACCTGCCTTCTCTCCATACCCCCTGATCCCTTTAGCCACAAGGGCCACATCTAACTCCCTCTTAAATATAGCCAATGAACTGGCCTCAACTACCTTCTGTGGCAGAGAATTCCAGAGATTCACCACTCTCTGTGTAAAAAATCCCTCTTATCCTTAAACTGTGACCCCTTGTTCTGGACTTCCCCAACATCGGGAATAATATTCCTGCATCTAGCCTGTCCAACCCTTTAAGAATTTTGTAAGTTTCTATAAGATCCCCCCTCAATCTTCTAAATTCTAGCGAGTACAAGCCGAGTCTATCCAGTCTTCCTTCATATGAAAGTCCTGCCATCCCAGGAATCAGTCTGGTGAACCTTCTCTGTACTCCCTCTATGGCAAGAATGTCTTTCCTCAGATTAGGAGACCAAAACTGTACGCAATACTCCAGGTGTGGTCTCACCAAGACCCTGTACAACTGCAGCAGAACCTCCCTGCTCTTTTACTCAAATCCTTTTGCTATGAATGCTAACATACCATTAGCTTTCTTCACTGCCTGCTACACCTGCATGCCTACTTTCAATGACTGGTGTACCATGACACCCAGGTCTCGTTGCATCTCCCCTTTTCCTAATCGGCCACCATTCAGATTATAGTCTACTTTCCTGTTTTTGCCACCAAAGTGGATAACCTCGCATGTATCCACATTATACTGCATCTGCCATGCATTTGCCCACTCACCCAACCTATCCAAGTCACCTTGCAGCCTCCTAGCATCCTCCTCAAAGCTAACACTGCCCCCCAGCTTCGTGTCATCCGCAAACTTGGAGATGTTGCATTCAATTCCCTCATCCAGTACCCCACTAGTCACCGCCTGCCATTCTGAAAAGGACCCGCTTACTCCTACTCTTGGCTTCCTGTCTGCCAGCCAGTTCTCTATCCACATCAATACTGAACCCCCAATACCATGTGCTGTAAGTTTGCATACTAATCTCTTATGTGGGACCTTGTCAAAAGTCTTCTGAAAGTCCAGATATAACACATCCACTGGTTCTCCCTTATCCACTACTAGTTACATCCTCGAAAAATTCTATAAGATTCGTCAGACATGATTTACCTTTCATAAATCCATGCTGACTTTGTCAAATGAATTCACCACTTTCCAAATGTGCTGCTATCCCATCTTTAATAACGGACTCCAGCATTTTCCCCACTACCGATGTTAGACTAACTGGTCTGTAATTCCCCGTTTTCTCTCTCCCTCCCTTTTTAAAAAGAAGGGTTACATTAGCTACCCTCCAGTCCTCAGGAACTACTCCAGAATCTAAAGAGTTTTGAAAAATTATCACTAATGCATCCACCATTTCTGGGGCTACTTCCTTAAGTACTCTAGGATGCAACTTTTCTGGCCCTCGAGATTTATCAGCCTTTAATCCATTCAATTTACCTAACACCACTTCCCGGCTAACCTGGATTTCACTCAATTCCTCCATCTCATTTGACCCCCGGTCCCTTGCTATTTCCGGAAGATTATATATGTCTTCCTTAGTGAAGACAGAACCAAAGTAGTTATTCAATTGGTCTGCCATGTCCTTGTTCCCCATGACCAATTCGCCTGTTTCTGACTGCAAGGGACCCACATTTGTTTTAACTAATCTTTTCCTCTTCACATATCTATAACAACTTTTGTCGTCAGTTTTTATGTTTCCTGCCAGTTTTCTTTCATAGTCTATTTTCCCTTTCATAATTAAGCCCTTTGTCCTCCTCTGCTGGACTGAATTTCTCCCAGTCCCCTGGTAGGCTGCTTTTTCTGGCTAATTTGTATGCTTCATCTTTTGTTTTGATACTATCCCTGATTTCCCTTGTTATCCACGGATGCACTACCTTCCCTGATTTATTCTTTTGCCAAACTGGGATGAACAATTGTTGTAGTTCATCCATGTAGTCTTTAAATGCCTTCCATTGCATATCCACCGTCAACTCTTTAAGAATCAATTGCCAGTCTATCTTAATTCACGTCTCATACCCGCAAAGTCACCTTTCTTTAAGTTCAGGACCCTTGTTTCTGAATTAACAATGTCACTCTCCATCCTAATGAAGAACTGAACCATATTATGGTCACTCTTGCCCAAGGGGCCACGCACCACAAGACTGCTAACTAACCCTTCCTCATTACTCAATACCCAGTCTAGAATAGCCTGCTCTCTCATTGGTTCCTCTACATGTTGGTTTAGAAAACTATCCCGCATACATTCCAAGAAATCCTCTTCCTCAGCACCCCTGCCAATTTGATTCACCCAATCTATATGTAGATTGAAGTCACCCATTATAACTGTTTTACCTTTGTTGCACACATTTCTAATTTCCTGTTTGATGCCATCCACAACTCCACTAATGTAAGGTGGCCTGTACACAACTCCCACTAGCGTTTTCTGCCCCTTAGTGTTTCGCAGCTCTACCCATATCGATTCCACATCCTCCAAGCTAATGTCCTTCCTTTCTATTGCGTTAATCTCCTCTCTAACTAGCAACGCTACCCCACCTCCTTTTCCTTTCTGTCTATCCCTCCTGAATATTGAATATCCCTGGATGTTCAGCTCCCGCCTTGGTCACCCTGGAGCCATGTCTCCGTGATCCCAACTATATCATATTCATTAATAACTATCTGCACATTCAACTCATCCACCTTATTACGAATGCTCCTTGCATTGAGACACAAAACCTTCAGGCTTGTTTTTACAACACTCTTACCCCATATACAATTATGTTGAAAAGTGGCCCTTTTTGATTTTTGCCCTGGATTTGTCTGCCTGCCACTTTTACTTTTCACCTTGCTACCTATTGCTTCTACCCCCATTTTACACCCCTCTGTCTCTCTGCTCTTGCACCCATCCCCCTGCCACATTCGTTTAAAGCCTCCTCGACAGCACTAGCAAACACTCCCCCAAGGACATTGGTTCCATTCCAGCCCAGGTGCACACCGTCCTGTTTGTACTGGTCCCACCTCCTCCAGAACTGGTTCCAATGCCCTAGAAATTTGAATCCCTCCCTTTTGCACCATTTTTCAAGCCACGTATTCATCTGCAATATCCTCCTATTTCTACTCTGACTAGCACGTGGCACTGGTAGTTTATCCCCTAGCTCCCTAAATTCACCTTGTAGGACCTCATCCCTTTTTTTACCTATATCATTCGGTGCCAATGTGCATCACGACAACTGGCTGTTCACCCTCCCCCTCCAGAATGTTCAGCAGCCGTTCAGTGACATCCTTGACCCTTGCACCAGGGAGGCAACATACCATCCTGGAGTCTTGTTTGCGGCCGCAGAAACGCCTATCTATTCCCTTTACAATTGAATCCCCTATTACTATTGCCCTTCCACTCTTTTTCCTCCCCTCCTGTGCCGCAGAGCCACCCATGGTGCCATGAACTTGGCTGCTGCTGCCTTCCCCTGATGAGCCATCTTCCCCAACAGTATCCAAAATGGTATACCTGTTTAGGAGGGAGATGACCGCAGGGGACTCCTGCACTACCTGCCTACTGCTATGCTGGCTAATGGCCACCCGCTCCCTTTCTGTCCTCTTACCTTTTGCCTGCGGTGTGACCAACTCACTGTACGTGCTATTCACGACTTTCTCAGCATCGTGGATGATCCAGTATGAATCCAACCGCAGCTCCAATCGTTCAATGCGGTCTGCCAGGAGCTGCAGCTGGACACACTTCCGGCAAACGTAGTCACCAGGGACACCGACCATATCCCTGATCTCCCACATGTTGCAGGATGAGGATGAGCAAACCATGGGGCCGATCTCCACTGACATGGCTGACCCCCAAATTAAATCAACTCCCTCACACTATAAAAATCTTTATCCTTTAAACTGTACCTTTACTAATAAACACTGTACCCTTAACTCACTGTACCCTCAACTCACAGTACCCTCAACTCACTGTACCCTTGACCAGAAAGCAGAAATGCAAACCTGGGGTTGCATTACATTACATAACAAATTTGGTCAGGAGATATTTCAGTTGAAATTTAATGTCAATTCTGAAGTGGAAATGATGGAAACAGCGTTTAACAATAATTTTTTTTAAATCTGGTGCGTACAAACTGTCTCGCTGAGTTACACCAGCATTTTGTCAATCTTCGGTTTGAACCAGCACCTTACCACGCATTTGGTTAAATGGTGGCCAAGACTGATGATAATCCAGAGATCCAAGTTCAGATCCACCATAGCAGCTATGGAATGTGAACGTGATTCATAATTTGCATTTTTGAAAACAAGTATGCTGTCGTCATGAGCAGGAAGGAAGTGCAGATGCTGGTTTAAACCGAAGATAGACACAAAAAGCTGGAGTAACTCGGCGGGTCAGACAGCATCTCCGGAGAAAAGGAATAGGTGACGTTTTGGGTCGAGACCCTCCTTCAGACTGAAGGTTAGGGTAAAGGAAAACAAGCAAGGATTATATAGCAGGGCTCTCACTTCACTTTTTTTCCCTGTTGCCAGCCGGGCAACCTAGGCAGCTTTTTAGGTTTCCAAATGACAGTTTAAGTGGTCATTTAAGACGGCTTGCATGACGCGTGCGATAATGTGCTTGGATGAAGTGCGTAGCTACCAGTCGGAATTATGCTCAATGAAGCATTCACATATTATTTCTGCTTGAAATAAAGTCACAAACTAAACATATTCACCAAACAAGACATGATATATACAATGACATGCAGCAAAATTATAATACAGTATCTCAACTCTTTTTACACATTGCAATTAATGCAATTTCTATTATTTCTTTCCACTTCCAAACAAAAATGTGGTTGGATTATTCAGCGTATGATCAACCTGTGTCAATAAATCCTGGACCATGGTAACATATATGCTTAACCATGCACACTACAGATTGATGCAAGCATGTTTTCTGTTAAGGAATGGGTGATGTTTCGGGTCGAGACCCTTCTTTAAACTAAGAAGGGTCTCGACCCGAAACGTCACCCACTCCTTCTCTCCATTTAATGAAATGCAATAGTATGGAAAAAACAGCTGCATGATGGAGTGTGGAGAGGGTCATACATACAAACAAAGAAACAATTAAATTCTTACTTGCTGCAACTTAACAGGCTCATAAACATAAGAACACACCGGTAAATACATAATAAACCGTAAAATTTATTATACAATAAATTAATAACTATATTACTTGGTAAACATAATAGTGCAAAAACCCAGTTCCATTGTGCAACTAAACACACAATCCATGGAGGATCATAGTTGCTGAGATTAGCGATGTTACAGTATTCAAGAGACTGATAGTTGCTGGCAGAAAGGTGTTCTTGAACCTGGTGGTCACAGTTTTCAGGCTCATGTACCTTCTGCCCAACAGTAGCAGCAAAATAAGAAAGTGGCCAGGGTGGTGATGATATTGTGTATGAACTGCAGATGCAGGTATAAACCAAAGATAGACACAAAATCCTAGAGTAACAGCGGGACAGAAACATCTCTGGAGAGAAAGAATGCGTGACGTTTCGGGTCGAGATCCTTCTTCAGACTGACGTCGGTTGGGGAAGGGAGATAGATAAGGAATTGTGAAGGTGTGAAAATAGGGCAAAGGGGATGGAGATGAAGGAAAATGGAGAATAGATTAATGTTAGCTGGGAGAAGGTAACAACAAAGCAAACAGAGATAAAATGTAGTCGGAGACAGTAAGACTGGTGGGAGACCTGGGAAGGATGGAGAGAGAAGGAACGCAAGAGCTACTTGAAGTAGATGGTGATGATATTGACTCCAGATATCTTCCTTCTCTCCAGAGATGCTGTCTGTCCTGCTGAGTTACTCCATAATTTTGTGTCCATCTTTGGTGTAAACCAGCATCTGCTGTTCGATCCGACACATGATACACCTTGATATATATAAAATCAATTTGTACTACCACCTTACCAAAGTCATTTCCATACCTTTCAATAGCTGTTGGGTCGGTGGTTGGCAGACCAGCAACGTGGAAGCACAGGATAGTACGTTCTGCCAGTTCACCTCATGGGTCTCCAGAACTTGCCGAAGATGAACAATCAACTCCTCTGCGCTGAACAGCACGAAGATCTGCACAGAGAAAGTGAGAAGTAAACACAATAAATTCACACCAGATTAAATGGTCATGCAACATTTCAATATTAGAACTGTTCAAAGCATCTGTGACATGGAGGATACAAGTTTAGTTTAGTTTAGAGATACAGTGCAGAAACAGGCACACACGAGGGACAATTTACATTTGTACCAAGCCAATTCCCTCCTACACACACGAGGGACAATTTGCATTTGTACCAAGCCAATTAACCTACAAACCCGTCTTTGGAGAGTGGGAGGAAAGCAAAGATCTCGGAGTAAACACACTCTGTCAAGGATGAGAACGTACAAACTCCGCGCAGACAGCAGCCGTAGTCGGGATCGAACCCGGGTCTCTGCAAGCGCTGTAAGGCAGCAACGCTTGTAACCCAACTTGGTTCAGATTTTCTCAATCATTTTGACCCAAATTAATACCAGTCCTTAATTTGTATACAGCCCAACAGTGAGATTACTGAGGCAAAGTTGTACATTTTACAAAAACTCTGGAAAAAACATTCTGACAAAGCAGGACTGCAGCAGAGACAAGTCCAAACACGCACCTGCTTGTGGGACTAGTGTATCGGGGACATGTTGGCCAGTGTGGGCAAATTGGGCTGAAGGGCCTGTTTCCACACTCTGACCATGCTTAATCCATTCATGGTTTTCATCCCAGTATTATTGTGGCATTTAAAACAGTCCAGAATTTGAAAATTAGTCAAACCATAACGTTCATTTCTCATACATGAAGCTTTTGACTTAAGGCAATATAAGCCACAGCTTCGTGACCAACACACCAGAATAAGTCAAGTCGAGTTTTACTCGTCACTTGCACATAACGTGCAAGTGAAATGAATTTGCCAACAGCGGTACAATGAAAAAGAACACAGACACAATAAAAATGTAACACAAACATCCACCACAGCATTCATCACTGTGGTGGAAGGCACAAAATTTGGCCAGTCCTCCTCCATTTTCCCTCATGGTCGGGACCTCAACCGTCCGCAGTCGCCGCTGCGGGCATCCAGATGTTCAGACAAGGTAAGTCCAGGTAAGTCCTGAATCGGTGCCTCCTCACCGGAGACCGCGGCTTCAAGTTGGTGTAGGCCGCAGGCCGGCGGTCGAAGATAGCCGCGCCGCAGCAAGAAGCACCACAGACTGCAGGGCCGGCGGTCGGAGCTCCTCTCCAGGAATCCCCAGCGATGGACTCCGCTCCGGAGGGTAAGTCCCCATCGCTCCCACGGTAGAAGTAGGCCGCGGGCCGGCGGTCAGAGCTCTTCTCCTCCCAGGTCCCCAACAGGGGATCCCAGGCTCCAGACGCCGCCAGCTGGATCTCCGCAGACCGCGGCTTCAGGCTGCCACGGGCCAGCAATCGGAGCGCTCCCCTCCTGCGACCCCCAGCGAGGGCTCACCCGCTCCGCGACAAAAGCGTCCTCGCTGCGCCCGCTGCTGAAGCCCCAGGCACGTCTCCGGGAAAGGCCGCACCAATCCTCTATGTTAGGCCACGGGGGAGGCGACATGGAAAAAGTCGCCTCTCCGTGGAGGAGACGACTGAAACGGTTTCCCCCTTAGACCCTCACACCACCCTCCACACAAGACACACCGAGAGACATTAAAAACTTACATTAAGACAAACTAAAAAAGCAAAAAAAGTAGAAAAACAAACACGCTGCTGGCGGGGCTGCCGGCTCGCAGTGCCCCCACCGACCAAGAATGCCAAGATTCAGAGGTAAGGTGACAAATTATCCTCCACATTAATCCTCAACACTGGTGCCCCACCACGATGCGTTCTCCGCCCCTTACACCTTCTACACTCATGACTGTGCAGCCAAATACCGATGCAGCATAATCTACAAGTTTGCAGATGACATTACCATAGTGGGCCAGATATCAAATAATGACAAGACAGAGTACAAGAAGATGGAGAACCTTGTAACCTGCTGCCAGGACAACCTGCTCCTCAATGTCAGCAAGACACTCCCCACTATACATTGATGGCATCGAAGTTGATTCAAGTTCTTTGGAATAAATATCACCAGCCACAGTGAAGCAATACCCAAGAAAGCACACCAGCGCCTCCACTTTCTTAGAAGGTTTAGGAAGTCTAGCATGTCCCCTATAATCCTCACCAACATCTACAGATGCGCCATACAAAGTATTTTATTGGGATGCATCACAGCTTTGTTTGGGAACAGCTCCATCCAAGAACGCAAGAAATTGCAGAGAGCAGTGGACACAGCGTCAGACCATCTCACAAGCCAACTTTCCTTCCATGGAATCCATCTTCACCTCACGCTGCCTCAGCAAGGCCAGCAGCATATTCAAGGGCCAGTCTCATTCTGGCCACACCATCTTCTCCCGCTCCCATCAGGCAAGAGGTGCAGAAGATTGAAAATGTATTCTTTCAGATTTGGGGACAGTTTCCTACCAGCTGTGATCAGGCAACTGGTCTCCTCCGACCAGCTGGAGCGCGGTGCTGAACTCCCACCTCCCTCATTGCAAACCTTTGAACTAGCTTTAATTGGACTTTATCATGCAGCAAACATTGTAATAGGGGACTCTATAGTCAGGGGGTCGGATAGGCGATTCTGTGGATGCAGACAGGAGACCCGGATGGTAGTTTGCCTCCCTGGTGCCAGGGTCAGGGATGTGTCTGAATGTGTCCAAGAAATCCTGAAATGGGAGGGAGAGGAGCCTGAGGTTGTGGTACATATAGGTACCAACGACATAGGTAAAAAAAGAGAAGAGGTCCTGAAAGAAGAATTTAGGGAGTTCCACAATTTAGTCTCTGAGTAGTGATTGTGAGCACAAACCATATATCTCACAGGTAACAATCTCAGGATTACTGCCTGTGCCACGCGACAGTGAGAGTAGGAATGGAGCGAGGTGGAGGATAAATGAGTGGATGAGGGACTGGTGCAGTGGGTATGGATTCAAGTTTTTGGATCATTGGGACCTCTTTTGGGGAAGGTGCGACCTGTACAGAAAGGACGGGTTGCACTTGAACTCGAGGAGGACCAATATCCTGGCGGGGAGATTTGCAAAGGCTACTGGGGAGACTTTAAACTAGTATGGTTGGGGGGAGGGACTCAAATTGGGAAAGCTAGCAGTCAGTGTGTGAGGCAGGAGGCAGAGAATGGTAGCACTCTGACCCAAAATGTAGGGGAGAGAGAAGAAAAAGACAATAAACAGAGAATAAGAGAGGGTGAGTTTCTTAAATGTGTATATTTTAATGCTAGGAGCATTGTAAGAAAGGTGGATGAACTTAGAGCCTGGATTGACACCTGGAAGTATGATGTTGTGGCGATCAGTGAAACATGGTTGCAGGAGGGCTGTGATTGGAAACTAAATATTCCAGGATTTCGTTGCTTCAGGTGTGATCGAATTGGAGGGGCAAGAGGTGGAGGTGTTGCATTGCTTATCAGGGGAGATATTACAGCAGTGCTTTGGCAGGATAGATTAGAGGGCTCGTCTAGTGAGGCTATTTGGGTGGAACTGAGAAATGGGAAAGGGGTAGCAACACTTATAGGGGTGTATTATAGACCGCCAAATGGGGAGCAAGAATTGGAAGAGCTAATATGTAAGGAGATTGCAGATATTAGTAGTAAGCACAAGGTAGTGATTGTGGGAGATTTCAATTTTCCACACATAGACTGGGAAACACATTCTGTAAATGGGCTGGATGGGTTGGAGTTTGTAAAATGTGTGCAGGATAGTTTTTTGCAGCAATATGTAGAAGTACCTACTAGAGAAGGGGCGGTGCTGGACCTCCTGTTAGGAAATGAGACGGGTCAGGTGGCAGAGGTATGCGTTGGGGAACAGTTCGGGACCAGTGATCACAATACCATTAGTTTCAATATAATTATGGAGAGGGTCAGAACTGGACCTAGGGTTGAGATTTTTGATTGGAGAAAGGCTAACTTTGAGGAGATGCGAAAGGATTTAAAAGGAGTAAATTGGGACAGTTTGTTTTATGGGAAAGATGTGGAAGAGAAATGGAGGTCATTTAAAGGTGAAATTTTAAGAGTACAGAATCTTTATGTCCCTGTTCGGTTGAAAGGAAATAGTAAAAATTGTGAAGAGCCATGGTTTTCAAGGGAAATTGGGCACTTGGTTCGGAAAAAGAGAGAGATCTACAATAATTATAGGCAGCATGGAGTAAATGAGGTGCTTGAGGAGTATAAAGAATGTAAAAAGAATCTTAAGAAAGAAATTAGAAAAGCTAAAAGAAGATATGAGGTTGCTTTGGCAAGTAAGGTGAAAGTAAATCCAAAGGATTTCTACAGCTATATTAATAGCAAAAGGATAACGAGGGATAAAATTGGTCCATTAGAGAGTCAGAGTGGACAGCTATCTGCAGAGCCAAAAGAGATGGGGCAGATATTGAACAATTTCTTTTCTTCGGTATTCACCAAGGAGAAGGATATTGAATTATGTGAGGTAAGGGAAACAAGTAGAGTAGCTATGGAAACTATGAGATTCAAAGAAGAGGAAGTACTGACACTTTTGAGAAATATAAAAGTGGATAAGTCTCCAGGTCCGGACAGGATATTCCCTAGGACATTGAGGGAAGTTAGTGTAGAAATAGCAGGGGCTATGACAGAAATATTTCAAATGTCATTGGAAACGGGAATAGTGCCGGAGGATTGGCGTACTGCGCATGTTGTTCCATTGTTTAAAAAGGGGTCTAAGAGTAAACCTAGCAATTATAGACCTGTTAGTTTGACGTCAGTGGTGGGCAAATTAATGGAAAGGATACTTAGAGATAATATATACAAGCATCTGGATAAACAGGGTCTGATTAGGAACAGTCAACATGGATTTGTGCCTGGAAGATCATGTTTGACTAATCTTCTTGAATTTTTTGAAGAGGTTACTCGGGAAATTGATGAGGGTAAAGCAGTGGATGTTGTATATATGGACTTCAGTAAGGCCTTTGACAAGGTTCCTCACGGAAGGTTGGTTAAGAAGGTTCAATTGTTGGGTATTAATGGTGGAGTAGCAAGATGGATTCAACAGTGGCTGAATGGGAGATGCCAGAGAGTAATGGTGGATGGTTGTTTGTCAGGTTGGAGGCCAGTGACTAGTGGGGTGCCACAGGGATCTGTGTTGGGTCCACTGTTGTTTGTCATGTACATCAATGATCTGGATGATGGTGTGGTAAATTGGATTAGTAAGTATGCAGATAGGTGGGGTTGTGGATAATGAAGTAGATTTTCAAAGTCTACAGAGAGATTTATGCCGGTTGGAAGAGTGGGCTGAAAGATGGCAGATGGAGTTTAATGCTGATAAGTGTGAGGTGCTACATCTTGGCAGGACAAATCAAAATAGGACGTACATGGTAAATGGTAGGGAATTGAAGAATGCAGGTGAACAGAGGGATCTGGGAATAACTGTGCACAGTTCCCTGAAAGTGGAATCTCATGTAGATAGGGTGGTAAAGAAAGCTTTTGGTGTGCTGGCCTTTATAAATCAGAGCATTGAGTATAGAAGATGGGATGTAATGTTAAAATTGTACAAGGCATTGGTGAGGCCAATTCTGGAGTATGGTGTACAATTTTGGTCGTCTAATTATAGGAAGGATGTCAACAAAATAGAGAGAGTACAGAGGAGATTTACCAGAATGTTGCCTGGGTTTCAGCATCTAAGTTACAGAGAAAGGTTGAACAAGTTAGGGCTTTATTCTTTGGAGCGCAGAAGGTTAAGGGGGGACTTGATAGAGGTATTTAAAATGATGAGAGGGATAGACAGAGTTGACGTGGATAAGCTTTTCCCACTGAGAGTAGGGAAGATTCAAACAAGGGGACTTGACTTGAGAATTAAGGGACAGAAGTTTAGGGGTAACATGAGGGGGAACTTCTTTACTCAGAGAGTGGTAGCTGTGTGGAATGAACTTCCAGTGAAGGTGGTGGAAGCAGGTTCGTTTTTATCATTTAAAAATAAATTGGATAGTTATATGGACGGGAAAGGAATGGAGGGTTATGGTCTGAGCGCAGCTATATGGGACTAGGGGAGAATACGTGTTCGGCACGGACTAGAAGGGTCGAGATGGCCTGTTTCCGTGCTGTAATTGTTATATGGTTATATATGGTACCCTTTATCTGTACACTGTGGACAGCTTGATTGTAGACATGTATAGTCTTTTCTTGACTGGAAAGCAAACAACGAAAACCTTTTCACTGTTACTCAGTAGGCTTAACAATAATAAACGGAACTAAATTAATCCAAGTGTGGGCACAAGGAACAGCAGGTGCTGGAACCTCGAGTAAAGAACAAAGTGCTGGAGGAATTCAGACAGCATCTCAGAGGACATGGACAGGCGATGTGTCGGGTCAGGACTTTTCTTCAGACTGATTCCAGCAGAAGGGAGAAAGTTGGAAGAGAGATGGGGAAGGGACAAAACTAGGCAAGTGATGGGTGGATCCACGTGTTCCGTCCCCAATTCTTCCTGTAGCGCAGCAACTAGAACTGCACATTGTACTCCAAGTGTGCCTAACCACTACCTATAAAGCTGCAATATGACTTCCGTTTTTATGCTCAACACTCTGACATATAAAGGCAAATATGCCATTCATCCTCCACACTATCCTACTTGAGTTGCCACTTTCAAGTAAGTAAGTTTATTGGCCAAGTATTCACATACAAGGAATTTGCCTTGGTGCTCCGCCCACAAGTAACAACATGACATACAGTGACAGTTACGAATGACTCAGAAACACTAAACATTAATAATAATAAAATATTAATGATAAAACACCATTGATCAAGTATGTGACCCAACAAAATACCAGATCAAAGGGAGGCTACAGATTTTTGGCTGTTGAGTAGAGCAACTACTCGTGGATAAAAACTGTTTTTATGTCTGGCTGTGGCAGCTTTGACAATCCGGAGTCGCCTTCCAGAGGGAAGTGATTCAAAGAGTTTGTGGCCAGAGTGAGAGGGGTCAGAGATGATCTTGCCCGCTCGCTTCCTGACCTTTGCAGTGTACAGTTCATCAATGAAGGGAAGGTTGCAGCCAATAACCTTCTCTGCTGATCGGACGATTCACTGCAGCCTCCAGGTGTCGTGCTTGGTGGCTGAGCCAAACCAGGCCATGATGGAGAAAGTGAGGACAGACTCTACGATGGCCGTATAGAATTGGACCATCATTGCCTGTGGCAGATTGTGCTTCCTCAGCTGCCGCAGGAAGTACATCCTCTGTTGTGCCTTTGCCTGTGGAGTCGATGGTAGCCCCCCCATTTAAGGTCCTTGGAGATGATGGTTTCCAGGAACTTAAAAGACTCCACAATTGTGACTGTGGTGGTGTTGTTGATGGTGAGTGGGGTGAGGGGAGGGGGAGCTCTCCTAAAGTCTACAATCAATTCCACTGTCTTAAGAGCATTGAGGTCTAGGTAGTTGCGACGGCACCAGGACGCCAGCTGTGACACTTCCTGTCTGTAGGCAGATTCCTCCCCATCCTGGATTTCAAGGAGCCATGGCCTTGCACCTCAAGATCCCTTTGTACAACCATGCTCGCAAATGTCCTGCAATTCACTGCAAAGATCTCAACATTATTCCAAGCTCAGCCTCTTAGGTCCACTGCACAAGCCCAATCCATGTTTCCTCAGCTTTCACCTTAGCGAGGGTCATGAACCCAATCTCCCTCTTCTCATACCAAGATGCAAACTTACGATGAGATAAACCACAGGTCAAATACAGAACCTTACAGAACAATGGTGCCTTAGCCCACTGTCCATGTCTGCTGTATGTAGGTATGTTGCAAAACTAACCTTCAGCGGCGCTGCAGTTCTGCCGCTGCCCGTGTGCGCGACTTTGGCGCCTTTGAGAGGGGGGCGGGTTTAAAACGCGATTTTCTCTAGGCTGTTGAAATCGAGGTTGTTCAGCCTACTTAGTTGCTGACGAAAAATAGCTGCGAAATTCGTTCGCTGCAGGTATTTTTAAACTAAATTGGGTTATTTAATTGTTATAGTAGATTAAAAATCATCCTCTAAAGCCGCGAACCCCGACAACAGGACGGATCTCATGTAGGGGACAAGGCAAGGTAGGTTGTTTATTTTTACATTAAAAAGGGCTTCTTAAGATCCCTTTATTCAAAATTTTATGTTGCGAGTAGCTGACTTGGGGGCCCATTCAATACCGCAGTATCTTTCTGGGCATATGGGCTACAAATCCACCGCAATGGCAACGTTCCAAACCATCGCATTCCAGAAAAACCCACTGGCAAGCTGATTTAAATGGCCATTAATTTACAGCAATTGAACACTAAATCCCTTCCATTTGGCCAATAAATAATGTCAATGAGATTTAAAAATCATGTTTTATTGTGAATTCTTGTGTGAATGTTCTTTGGACACTTAGGCTATTTAAAAATGTTAATCTTTTCTTAAGAAATGGATAGATGTTTAGATATAGTAATTGAATTTTGGAATTAGCTACAATTGGGTAACTAACTAATTATATGCTTTAATTTCAGGTCATCCAAGTAAGATTGTTTAATATTTTTTTCAGAATGCTTCTATCTATAATAACTGAAAATATCTTAGTTCTGTTAATTTTTAATAGAGTTATGGCCATTTCACTGTCCTTGATCACAACTTTTGTGTTAAGTCAATGGAAAATCAATAGGGAACAAGATGCTAATTTCCGAGTATGAAAATGGCCATAACATTTTTTATACTGAAGATATGAAAGTGAATTAGGTGTCAAATTAAACTTCTTTTTATGCTTTATCCGATGGGATAAATTGCAGACTTGATTTTTTAAATCTCAAAATTTTGTAACATTGCTACTGTATGGATTTCATAGAGATGATATATGGATTTGGCTATGCTACCCAATCCAGCCACAGAACGAGTGGTACATTTTCATTCGCAGAAACTTTAGGGTGAAGTCTGCAGGAGGAGACTACACAAGATAAATGGTTATTTACAATCTGCTGCAGATCACATCCAGCGCATTTTATGGGTTCCCTAGATTTGCTGGACCACTCCATCAATATTTTTTAAATTAAATTAAATATTAGTTATTCTATTTGAAAGAATTTCAGTTTCTCAGAAATACAACTATATTTGTTAATAATCAATTACCTTCCTGTACAAGGTTGTTAAAAGGATCTTCGTTTTTGCAAAGCACCACTCTCCCTGCATGCGAATAGCATCAGACGCTAAAGAACAAAGAATATATAACGTTAAAGTTCATGTAACAGCTTCTTCAGACTGATTAGTTATCTAGAACCAATTCCTTCAGTATTCCTAGCAATGAAACATGGAAAAGGTTAAAGTAGATTTCAGTATTTTGTCTATCAATCCATCTGAGAAGTAGTGAAGTAATACTTCCAACTAGTTTAGACTTTAGAGATGCAGCGCAGTAACAGGCCCTTCGGCCCACCAAGTCCGCGTCCACCAGCAATCACCCCATACTCTATTACTATCCTACACACGATGGACAATTTACAATTTTACTGAAGCCAATTAACCTACAAATCCACATATCTTTGGAGTGTGGGAGGAAACCAGAGCACCCGGGGAAAACCCAAGCAGTCACGGGAAGAACGTACAAACTCCATACAGACTGCACCCAGAGTCAGGATTGAACCTGGATCTCTGGTGCTGTAAGGCAGCAACTCTATTGTTATGTCACTGTACCAGTAAATGCTGGAGTAACTCAGCGGGACAGGCAGCATCTCAGGAGAGAAGGAATCGGTGACGTTTCAGGTGGAGACCCTTCTTCAGAATGTCACTGTGAGCCAGCCACACAGTTTTGCAATGATCGGCCATTTGACCAAAGGTAGAGACCCAGAGGTTCATGCATTCACTTTCATATATTGTGAGCAGCAGAATGTATTGAACTATTCACCCATCAGGGATGACTGGACGAGTGAGCGAGTGTGGGCAGGCGTTTTTGGAACAGCCATAATCAGTCTCACTGTGACAAAAACCTCAGTATAGACTGAGACTGGAAGGATTATCACCCACAGATCAATATCACAATGCCAGTTCCTGTTTGACATGTGTTTACCAAGATCTAATCAGCAATTATTTAATCAGATAAATTGTAATGGTGATTATTTTCTCTCAAGTTGGATTGCGCCCAAAATTCAAGAACAGTACTGAGAAAGCAAACATGCACATCTGTCACAGGAATGCCACGGGAATGCCAATGAGGAAATGCTGTTTAAATAAAACCTTTACAATTCCAGCCCTATTGTCTCTATTGACATCCATGTGAAGTCCCACCAATTGAATGAGATTACAAAGTTACATGGTCAGAAAGAAACACAGCAGAATAACCAACATGAATTTCGGAAAAAATCAGAATATTTTGAGCAATCTTGTTTGTAATTTAAGGTACACAAAAACGCTGGAGAAACTCAGCGGGTGCAGCAGCATCTGTGGAGCGAAGGAAATAGGCAACGTTTCGGGCCAAAACCCTTCCACAGATGCTGCTGCACCCGCTGAGTTTCTCCAGCATTTTTGTGTACCTTCGATTTTCCAGCATCTGCAGTTCCTTCTTAAATACAATTGTTTGTAATTTAAACTATCTAGCAGAAATTCCAAATTGATCGATTGAAAGATACAACTTCGAAACAGGCTCTTCAACTCACCAAGTCCCCAACTGATGATCACGGGTTCACATTAGTTCTTGATTTGTACAGGTGTTAGGGGTTGTGGAGAGAAGGTAGGAGAATGGGGTTAGGAGGGAGAGATAGATCAGCCATGGTTAATGGAGTAGACTTGATGGGCCAAATGGCCTAATTCTGCTCCTATCACTTACGAGTTCGACGTTATCTCACTTTCACACCCACCAGGTGTTCACACCAGGGATAACTCGCAGAGGTCAATGAGCCGAGAAATCCAAACATCTTTGGGGTGTGAGAGGAAACCGGAGCACCCGGAGAAAACGCAAGTGGTCACAAGGAGAACGTGCAAACTCCACGCGGACAGCACCCTAGGTGAGAGTCAAACTCACTGCCTCGGCAATGGGAGGTACTAGCTCTACCAGCTGTGCCACCCAATGATGGCAGCAATACCATTAATGCATTGTTGATGCAAAGTGAAAACAGAGGCACAAATACTAGTTTACGCAGGCAAAAATATTCTCCCCCTACCTAACAAATCCAGTTCTCTGCAAATCCATGACTTACTCATTACTCTAAATTAACTGTACACCCACTTTCAACATGTGTTTATAGGAGTGGGAAAATGTTAAAGCACATAAATATGTTGCAATTCCATGGCAAAATTAAGTCGAGGCGTTTCTGGACCATAGGTTGCAGCCATACCAAGGGCAGTGAAGTGCCCACCTTGGAAAAAGTGATTGAAGGACTTTGCCAATAAAATTGGACAATTTCTACAGAAGGTCATCCCTGATCCCAATGGGTTAACTAAGACAAGAACGTTTTCAAGTGCCTAGTGTTTGCAAGAGATTGTCTTTGCATATAAAAAATTTCAATTTAAATTTGTTTTAGTTTTTTCCCCCTTTGTTTCTTAGTGACTATTCAATAGTAGTGAAAAATCTGACAACTTCTACAGATAACAAGACTGGGCAACTTGTTTTTGCTTTGTGTTTTGCCAGGATTTGCTCAGCAGTTTTGAGCAGAGTGTATTTATAGCTCGTCGTACAGCATGGAAACCGGCCCTTTGGCCTAACTTCCCCATTCTGACAAGATGCCCCATCTGCACTGGCCCTACCTGCCCACATTTAGCCCTTATCCCAGCAAATCTTTCCTATCCATGTACCTGTCCAGATGTCCTCTCGTTCCAGATTCCCCTACTTTGGGTAAAAAAACTGTGCGTCTACCCCATCTATTCTCCTTATGAACATATATCCCTCTATAAGATCACCCCTCACCCTCCTGTGCTCCAAATAATAAAGTCCTAGCCTGCCCAACCTCTCAGCACCTCATCCCAGCAACATCCTTTAATCTTCTCTGCACTCTTTCCAGCTTAGCACCATTTTTTTAATTGCAGGGTGGCACGGTGGCATTGCAGTAGAGTTCCTGCCGCATAGCACTTGCAGCACCGGAGACCCGAGTTTGATCCTGACTATGGGTGCTAACTGTACAGTTTGCACGTTCTCACCATGACCGCGTGGGTTTTCTGAGATCATCGGTTTCCTCCCACACTCCAAAGACGTACAGGTTTGTAAGTTGATTGGTTTTGTATCAATGTAAAATTGCCCATAGTGTGTGTAGGGCAGTGTTAATATGCAGGGATCGCTGGTTGGCGCGGACGCGGTGGGCCAAAGGGCCTGTTTCCGCGCTGTATCTCTTCAAATAAAACTAAAACCAGGGTGATCAAAACTGAACTCTATACTCCAAAGTGGGCCCCATTCAAGCCATCCAACGCAACACTTCTGCACAGGAGGGCTCCACGCAGGCCCTCAATTCCTAGCAATCGTGCCTTGGTAGATTTCTCTCAGCAAGTTGTTCTTGAAAAGTACACTTAAAATCAGTGCAGTATAATGACCTATTTCAGCAAATATATGACAACAACAATTGGTGGAGTTGCAGACAGTGAAGAAGGCAAAGGATACAGCAGAATACAGATCAGTTATGGATATGGACAGAAAAATGAGAAATGAGAGTTTAATCTGAGCAAGTGCAAGGTGCTGCAATTGGAGAGGTAGTTAATAGCACGACCCTTAAGGGCCTGTTCCACTGTACGAGGTAATTAAAGAGCTCTCCAGAGTTTAAAAAAAAATCAAACTCATGGTAAGTACGTATAATGTACGTAACGGCTACGTCGGAGCTCGTGGATGTCTCGTAGCGGCTCGTAATGCTAACGGCAGGTACTCGGGAAAAGCGGTAACTCGTGAAGTTTTTTCAGCACGGTGAAAAATGTCCACGAGAGCCCCGAGTACCTACGAACGGCTATTACCGTAATTCTCCGAGTTCGAATCGGGGGGAACTTGGGAAAACTCTTGAATTACCTCGTACAGTGGGACAGGCCCTTTAACAGCATTGTTGTTCAGATTATGGGGTCCAAGTACAAACCTCCCTGAAAGAAGCAGCACAAATAGATAACGATATAGCGGTATTATTCCTTCATCAGTCAGGGTATTGGGTACAAGAGTCAGGAAGTCAGCAACTTTATAAAACTTTGGTTAGGCAACATTTGGTGTAGTGTGTCGGCCCGTTACAGAAAGGATGTGGAGGCTTTGGAGAGGGTGCAGAAGAGGGTGCTGCCTGGCGGGATTAGATGGTATTAGCTATGAGGAGTGGTCGAACATATTTGAATTGTTTACTCTGAAGCTGAGGAGAGACCTGATAGATGTGTCCAAAATTATAAAAAGGCATAGACACCTTAAACACTCAGAATGTTTTCTCAGGGTCAAAGACAAGTAGGCATAACTTTAAGATCGGAAGGGAAAACTTTAAAAGATGTGGGAGCAAATTTTATTTTACAGAGTGGTGGGTGGTGGAAGTATATATAATAGTAGCACTTAAGAGGTTTTTAGATAACCACATGAATGATCAGGGAATTGAGGAATCTAGATTGTATGCAGATAGAGGAGATTATTTTAACTTAGCATTAATGTTCTGCATGGACATTGTGGACCGAAAAGACCTGTTGCTGCGTTGAACCGGTCTATATTCTAAAACATGGCAAAGTCATGGAACTACATAATACTGGGTCAAGCCAAAAAGAATTAGTAATTTCAAATATTTCTTGCTGTTTACCTTCAAGCACAGGATTAAAGGTGAGAATCTGAGTTAATGTGTGGTAGAAAAACTGCTTTAACAAATCCGGCGACAATGTACCGTGGAACAATGCTGTATCAAACACATTCAACCTGAGAAGCAAAATCAGAACAAATTATCACCATCTTCAAATTACCATTTTCTTATTTAATTGCAGCAGTTTACAATTTTTACAAACAGTTCTAAAACTTGACACATGGGCAAGAAAAATGTCTAATTGTTAGTGTATGCAAATCCAATCAGAAAGAATGATATTGAACATGTTAAAACATATATTAATTATCCTTGTTAAGAAATATGAATGCGTTTGTTGAAATAGTTTCCGATTTAGAATTGTAGATTGGTTACTCCACACTAACCAATTGTAGTACTTGATTAGTAAATGCTCTGCCTATTACACGGTTCATATTATCATAACTCAGCTCATGCTGGCAATCTAAAGGCCCTGTCCCACTTTCCTGAGTTACTCACAAACTCTCCCGCATTTTTCCCTTGATTCGTGCTCGGGGAATGTCGGGGAATGTCGGGGAATGTCGGTAGTGAGCTCTTAGGAGGCTGTAGATGTTTCGCAGCTAAGGTAAGTCAGGTAAGTCGGGACGTTTTTTCAACATGTTGAAAAATGTCCACGAGTTAAAAAAAATTGCCCCGGGTACCTACAAATGGCTATTACCGTAATTCTCCGAGTTTGAATCAAGGGGAAAACTCGGGAGAATTCGTGAGTATCTCGGGAAAGTGGGACCGGGCCTTAATCATCGTCACACAGCTGTAACAACATGCTGAAGTGTACTGTAAGTGATCTTTAATAAAACTATGTTGTACCATGTTGTGAGAATGACTGGGTCATTTACAGAATGCCCTTACCTATTTCTTGTAGCTCATGTGATATACAAAGCATATGACTATCACAAATGAAATTTCAGAAAGAAATGTACAGAAACAAACCAAACTCCTGTACCATTTTGAATATTAAGTCCCAGGCCAATTTAAAATATTAATAATTATTGCCATTAAATTTATATTTTCTGTATAGTTTCCAGATAAACCCCAAATTACATGCTCCTCGATAATACCATTGAACCTTTTCACAGAGAAGGAAGATACCTATGTTAGTTATCTGTAACATTTTTAGATACCAAATACACATTGTGCATGGTCATTAAATGAACTAGTAATTCAAATAAAGTCAGATACTGCAGCAAGGACAACTAAACGATATAAAGACTAAAAAATACAAATGGTATTTCTTCAGTTACATTTGTTATAAAGCTGGTGATATTAACCCAGAGTAGATCAATTCTGGCTACACATATGGGCACATTACTTACTGCCTGTCAGAAACATTTATTTCCGTATTTTTTTCCCTTGGGAATTTAATTCTGCTGAGGATTCCATCACAGCCCCTCATTCTCCAAATCCCCCTCCGTCGACCACGCAAATCTCTCCCAAATAATACACAAGTTGTTTGCAGGCACAGGTCTGAAAAGTAATTGTTCTAATTTCTAATTATTCTAATTTCTTCAGAGAACAACCAGATTTGGTGCAAAGTGATGGTATAACTCAGGGGGTCAGGCTGCATCCAGGAGAACATGGGTAGGTGATGTTTCGGGTCGGGACCCTTCGAAAAGACATCTGAACTTAAGTCTAAAGGAGGGCTCTACCCCGAAACATCACTGATCCATGTTCTCCAGGGATGCTGCCTGACCCCCTGTGATATGTCAGCACTGTGTCATTTTTTTTGTAAGCCAGCATCTGCAGTTTGTTTCCACAACCAGGTCTGCTAATTCTATTTTCCCTGAAGCTCTTCAAAGTGCCAATACTCAGGCTGCATTCAAATACAACCATATGGGTATTTCAACTGCTTTGTGCAAAGTTAATACAGTCACTCCTAACTCACTCCATTTAAATGCATGGGCGTCTTATCCCTCGGAATACTCTCCAGTAACTTTCCAAACGAGATATTAGGCTCAGTGGTCTGTAGTGACCAGGCTTTTCTCTGAGGCCTTCCTGAATAGAGGTATAACATTTGCCACCATCCAGTTTTCTGGCACCTCCCCATATTTAATGACCACTCATAAATATCAGGCAGTGCATCTGCAATTTCTTCTCTAGCTTCCAACAGTGTCCTCGGATATCTCTGATCACACCCGGGAGATTTGTCTACCTTCATACGCGTCAGGACCTTCAGCACCTCTTCGACCGTAATACTAACTGCTCTCAAGATACTGCCATTGACTGCCATTGACTGCCCGAGTGCCTTGGCCATCATGTCCTTTTCCACACACAGTAAAACAGAGGATGAATATTCATTGAGCACCTTACCCATCTCCTGTGGCTCCACACCTACTTGACTGCTTTGATTCCTGAGGGTAGATACAAAATGCTGGAGAAACTCAGCAGGTGAGGCAGCATCGATGGAGAGAAGGAATAAGCGACCATTCGGTTCAAGATTCGAAACACCGCCTATTTCCTTCTCTCCATAGATGCTGCCTCACCCGCTGAGTTTCTCCGGCATTTTGTATCGTCCTTCGATATTACCAGCATCTGCAGTTCTTTCTTAAACATTTGATTCCTGAGGTGTCCCTTCTCTCTCTGGTCACCCTTTTTCCTCATTATGTACTTATAAAAGGGATTATCCTTAATGTTCTCCACATAAAACGAATTTATTTCTTCTCTTTCCTCTCTGATAAAGGGTAATGGACTGGCAACATTCTACAGGCCATTTGATCCCTCACATCAGCTCCATCATTAAGTTTGGTCATGGCTGATTTTCACCTCGGTGCCACTTTTCGGTACTAACTCCATATTTGCAAATGAACCTTGTTTTAACACAGCATTGTCTCAAAGCTTGCAAGGCGAAGGATCATCGTTGACTTCCAAATTCCATCCCAACCACTGTATACCCAGCCCGAGATACTCTGAAGCCCAGTTTCCAATGTGTGGCGGCATAGCTGGGTTAGCAGCCGAGGAAACACACTGAGCTCAGGAGACTTGCATCAGTTATTGCCTCCTTGCTAATAGTCCACTGTGCACCCACTTCTGCTGAAGCACATACAATTAAAGATATCAGGAGAGAATGGAATCAGCTTCAACTATTCAGCTGTTCAAACCAGCTTCCCTGGTTGCCAAACACTTCAACTCCCCCTCCCATTCCTACGCTGACCTTTCTGTCCTGGGCCTCCTCCATTGTCAAAGTGAGGCCCAGCGCAAACTGGAGGAACAGCACCTCATATTTCGCTTGGGCAGCTTACACCCCAGCGGTATGAATATTGATTTCTCTAACTTCAAGTAACCCTTGCTTTCCCTCTCTCTCCATCTATCTCCCTTCCCAGTTCTCCCACCAGTTTTACTGTTGTTGTTACCTTCTCCCAGCTAACAATGATTTATTCCCCATGTTCCGTGATCTCCATTCCCTTTGTTCGATTTTCACACCGTACACTTCCTTATCTATGTATCTCCCACTCCCCTGACATCAGTCTGAAGAAGGGTCTCGACCGAAACGTCACCCATTCCTTCTCTCCAGAGGTGAGTTACTCCAGCTTTGTGTCTATCTTCAGCTTCATCTATAATGTCTTCTGTAATCAACTAACTGGACAACACTTGGATAACTAGGGCAAAACATCACTGTGCTTGAAACATTACCTCAGGGAGACAATCTAAACATTGAGGAAAGAGCAACAGTAAAGAATCAAAGTGGAACAAAAATTAAGAAAAGGCTAAAGGACATTTCACTTAAACCAGCAGTCCTGCAGTTTTTAGTCATTTCATGGCATTATTCACAAGGTCATGAACAAATTGGTTGAGATTTGCATGTACCAGAACTGAGTTGCCCTTTCCACAGAGGCACCTTCGGTTTCATTTTCCTTACACAAATTATCCAGTAACCCTGGAGAGAGAAAATAAAACAAAGGAAAAAAGTCTGAGCAAGGGTCCATCTGCATGAAGCAAGCAACGGACTATCATACATCACAGCAACAACTTAAGGCAGCATCAACAGCAGCCTGCATAACAGACACCGTGATGTAGATATTCCCACTAAAGTAAAATCAAATCTCAGGTGAAGAGTCAACAAAATCTTGGTTAAAAAGAGGTGAGTCTTTAATTAACAGGAGGTGATTGACAGACCTAGGGAGGACATTGCAGAGGCCTGTACGGTTGGTTGTCGTGTATACAATGCTGGAGATAGAGAGAAAGAACTCCGATGGCCAAGAAATCATGGGGTGCAAGATATGTTGGGCAGAGACAAGAGCTTTAGTGACCAGGAGAATTTTAACATGGAGAGACTGGAAATAGAAACAGGGATTTATTTGTTAAGTCTGCCCACCACCGCTTTAACCAAGCTAATCCATGGTCATCAGTTTTGACCCAATATGTATAATCTGAGGGTTATCTAAAGGGTGCCTTGGATTTCTATATCAAGGTCTCTATAATACAAGTTGTCATTGACACCATCAGACTTGCAGTTTTGAATCATTTCCTTCCGTTAGGAAGGATTAGGGACTAATGTGTTATTGCCCAAGTGACATACAGGAGGGCAAACCACAACACCACTCATTAACAAGGAAACACCCGTCTCAAAATGGGTTAATCCCCAGTAACTATCCCTGTTGGTAGATGAATCATCACATGCCTGGAGACTTGCACTTCACTTCTCTAAATATACAAAATTCCTAAGGGTTTGACAGAGTAAACACAAAGCACAATAAAATAACAGAACCACTGGTGCCTCAAGCCTACCTCCTCCCCTTATAATCCATCCCAAGCCTCTACTCCTTTATCTACCTTCACTTCAAATACATCTAATGAGCCAATCTACACAAGAAATCCTATTTCTCCTGGCGAGGAAACTATTTTACGCAACAGTAGTGAACTTTTGAATTACGTACTCAAGGACAGTTTGAGTTTAACATAGAAAATAGGTGTAGGAGTAGGCCATTCAGCCCTTCGGGCCAGCACAGCCATTCAATATGATCATGGCTCATCATCATCATCATTGAAAACTTTAACGGGCACGGTGCCTCACAATGCTATGCACGACAGTGATCGCAACTTCTACTGAAGTGTGGATGGCCACTGGCTCGCTAGAAGTTCATCCGCCCTTTGACAGGTCTTGTGTTTAGAAACATGGAAATTAGGTGCAAGCGTAGGCCATTCGGCCCTTCGAGCCTGCACCGCCATTCAATATGATCATGGCTGATCATCCAACTCAGTATCCTGTACCTGCCTTCTCTCCATACCCTCTGATCCCCTTAGCCACAAGGGCCACATCTAACTCCCTCTTAAATATAGCCAATGAACTGGCCTCGACTACCCTCTGTGGCAGAGAGTTCCAGAGATTCACCACTCTCTGTGTGAAAAAAGTTCTTCTCATCTCGGTTTTAAAGGATTTCCCCCTTATCCTTAAGCTGTGACCCCTTGTCCTGGACTTCCCCAACATCGGGAGCAATCTTCCTGCATCTAGCCTGTCAAACCCCTTAAGACTTTTGTAAGTTTCTATAAGATCCCCTCTCAATCTCCTAAATTCTAGAGAGTATAAACCAAGTCTATCCAGTCTTTCTTCATAAGACAGTCCTGACATCCCAGGAATCAGTCTGGTGAACCTTCTCTGCACTCCCTCTATGGCAATAATGTCCTTCCTCAGTTTGGTCCTGCTGGGGGTCCACAGCCCCCTCCTCACCTGGCGGACCAGGTGGGGGGGGGGGGGGGGGGGGAGATGGTTTAGTCGCCGACTATCCGACCATGGAGCAGGAACTCCCACCCCCCCACCTGATCATCCATAATCAGTACCCCGTTCCTGCTCGATTCTGTATCCCTCGATTCTGTTAACCCCAAGAGCTATATCTAACTCTCTCTTGAATACATTTGTTTATTGTCACGGGACAGTGAAAAGCTTTTGTTGCAGTGGCTCAGTCACTGAATATATTCAGATTAGACAGGTTTGGGGTATTATGGAAGTTAAAGGATATTTGGGCCTAATGCAGACAAAAGACCAGCCACAATCGTATTGAGTGGCTCAACAAGAGTGGCTACATGCACCTGCCCTGCTTCAATTTCTGATGCTCCAACGTGGATTGGAGGCGCAGGTAACAAAAGATCAAGAAGCGACATCAATACCAATACCCAGCTGTCGGGTTCTGGCCGAGCTGTAATCTACAAATAATTAATGATAGGCGCCTGGCAAGGACAAACGCTGGAATAGTCAGTCTTTACAGAACAACGGAGTGGATGAAAGCTGGACTGAGTGGATGCACCCGAGATCAGAGAGGGAAAGCTGTCTGCTTTCACGGTGACAAGCAAGAAACACAATTTAGAGCTCAATAGGAGGAATTAGACTGCTTAATCGGAGGGCAGAGCATCCAAAGAGCTGATGGTACAGAATCCTCTGAATTTTGAAGTCCACGGTCTATTTCAAATTTATATTAATATATTACGTCTCATATTCCGCATGTGTAACTGATGGTATTAATACAGAATTTTCCAATCTCAGGTAGCCTACACTCCTGATGTCCTTCAGTTTTTTTTTCTCCTTTTGTTTGCATTTCCTATCTCCTCCCCCCCTCTTTCTCCCTTCCCCACCTACTCCCATTTGCTGATCATCTGGTTCCACTTGATACCCAAGAGTGTCTGCCCCCCCCCGTCGACGTCCATCAGACTTCTATTGGAGAGAGTGCATGTGGATAGGATGCTTACACTAGTGGGAGAGTCTAAGACTGGAGGTCATAGCCTCAGAATTACAGGACGTTCCTTCAGGAAGGAGACAAGGAGGAATTTCTTTAATAAGAGGGTGGTGAATCTGTGGAATTTTTTGTCACCCAAGTCGGTCAATGCATATTTTTCCGGCAGAGACAGATAGATTCTTGATTAGTATGGGTGTCAGGGGTTATGGAGAGAAGGCAGGAGAATGGGGTTTGGAGGGAAATATAGATCAGCCACGACTGAATGGCAAAGCAGACTTGATGGGCCAAATGGCCTAATTCTTCTCCTATCACTTATGACCTTCTGTACACCAGCCTCAGTCTTGACCCAAACATCAACATACATCTTAGTTTCCATGGATGCTGCTTGCCCTGTCGAGTTGTTCCAGCGTTCTATTTTTTTGATTCATATAATGACTAAAACAATGCACAATAACATGCACAAATAATAAAGTCTACTTACACAAAAGCATTCGGTTCAACACCTCAAAACAAACCTGCAATTGGAAAAATAGACCATCTCAATATATTGGGTTAGTTTCAAAACAAATTTATTGCAAAAAATTGCAACCTTCAGTTTCTGTATCATCCTCACCTGTGAGAACTGCCGCGCTTTACGGTCAGATTCCAAATTATTTGATTCCTTAAATCCATTTCCCACTAATTCAGCGACGATATCTGAAAAAATACAACTGGCTGTGAAACGGAATCAGAACGCACAGGCGATAGTCAAATGCTCAAAGTCAAGAAGTGTTATAAATACAAAGCAATCCTGTCAGCATCTGTAGTATAAATGCAGAAATATTGTGAATTCTTTGTCTGAGCAAAACCAATTCATAATCTTTTCTGATATGCACATCATATAAGAGAATACATATCTTCATTTACCGTGGGGACGGTCATGGAAGCTAGCCATAATGTTGTGGTGCATGAAGGTAGATAAACGCCCTGGATCTGTCCAACTAGGGCACAAGAGGACAGCACAATGGCACAGCGGTAGAGTTACTGCCTGAAGGCCTGTCCCACTTGGGCGTCATTTGCGCGTCACGCAGGTGGCGTCACTGCCTACACCACCACGCCCGTAAATGATGTTGCTTAAATGACGCGCAAATGACGCGCAAGTGGGACAGGCCCTTTACAGTGCCCGAGACCCAAATTCGATCCTGACTACGGGTGCTTGCCTGTACGGAGTTTGTACATTCTCCCCGAGACGAGCGTGGGTTTACTCCGAGCTCTTTGGTTTCCACCCACACTCCAAAGGCATAGAGGTTTGCAGGTTGATTGGCTAGGCATAAATGTCATTTGTCCCTCCCGTGCGTAGACTTGCGTTAATGTGCGCAAGGATCGCAAGTCGGCGCGGACCTGGTGGGCCGAAAGGCCTGTTTCTGCGCTGTATCTCCAACTAAAATTGTTAGGGCCCAGGTAGAAATGTTGTATCTTCTATTGCCACGTGAGAGGTACCTGAAGCCCGGAGGGTGGCTAATGTTGTGCCTCAATTTAATAACGGTTGCAAGGAAAGTCAGGGAACTACAAGCAGGTGGGCCTAACATCAGTGGTGGGGGAGGGGGGAGAACGTCATTGGAAGAGGTTCAGAGAGGAAGCATCCATCTGCATTTGGAAAAACAAGGACTAGTTAGGGATAATGAGCATGGTCTGGAGCAAGGGAAATCGTGCCTTACCAAATTGGTCAAGTTATTTTGAAGAGATGACCAAGATTGATGGAGGCAAGGTGGTAGATGCTGTCTGCACGGAGTACAACAAGGTTTGACAATGTCCTACAAGGTAGGTTAGATCATATGGGAACCAGGATGAGTTAGCCAGTTGGATACAAAATTAACTTGATGGAAGGAGGTGATGGTAGTGGAGAATTATTCTTCAGATCGGAGATCTGTAACCAGTGTAGTGCCATTGGGATTGGTGCTTACCTCCCTGCCATTTGTCATATAGATTAACAATATGGATGAGAATGTAGGTGGCAATAACTGCAAGTCTGAGGATGCCACCAAACCTGATGGTGCTGTGGACGGTGAAGAAAATTGCCCACGGTTACAATAGGATCTGGATCAACTGTAAATGTGAGCGAAGAAGTGACAGGTGGAATTGAACTCAAACAAGAGCAAAGTAATATATTTTGTGAAGTTGGGCTGGACTGGGCATGCACCATGTACGACAGGGCCCAGGGTGAGTGTAGTTTAGAGATTAAAGATACTTTGGGATACATAATACTCTGCAAGTAGTGGCATGGAGAGACAAGGTAGTGCAGGCAGATTAACGCAGACAATAAATGCTGGAGTAAAGCCCCTGTCCCACTTACGTGTCCTTGGCACACTAATTACGTGACCTCGTGTCGCGTTGAGCCTAGACGGTCCCGCGAAGGTCGCGCGTGACTTCATTCGACCGCACAGCCATCCGGAGCACGTGACGTCATTTGAAGATGCACGCAAAATGCCGGAGTATCTCAGCGGGACCGGCAGCATCTCCGGAGAGAAGGAATGGGTGATGTTCGTGTCGAGACCCTTCTTCAGTCTGAAAGAAGAGTCTTGACCCGAAACGTCACCCATTGCTTCTCTCCAGAGATGTTGCCGGTCCCGCTGAGTTACTCCAGCATTTTGTGTCCATCTTCAATTTTCTTGGCCCCACTCTGGAAGTAGAAATGGGGGTTGATCCGGACCGCAAGGGCTGTGAGCCCCAGGCTGAGTTCGGCGATCGTTTGCCTGCTTCTGCTGCTGTTGAATGTGAGATGTTGCGTCGCGCCAGGGTCTTGGGCCTGTCCCACTTTGGCCGTCAGTTCCACGACAGGCCATTGGCACGCGAAGATTTCGTTTGCTACAAAAATTTCAGCGCCCCGCGCGATGTCGCACACAACTACATACCCCTCCGCGCTTCTCAGTGGGACCGGCCCCACGCGGCCATATGATGCCCGTGCGCCTCAACGCGACCACGAGGTCGCGTAATTTGCGTGCCAAGGACACGTAAGTGGGATAAGCCCTTAACTCAGCGGGACAGGCAGCATCTCTGGGGAGAATGAATGGGTGACATCTCGGGTTGAGACCCTTCTTCAGACTCATCAGTCGGAAGAAGTCTCGATCTGAAACGTCACCCATTCCTTCTCTCCAGATGCTGCTTGTTCCGCTGAGTTACTCCAGCATTTTGAGACTACCTTCGATTTAAACGAGTTCTTTCCTATGCAGTTTGAGGCATGCTGATTTGCACTGGACAGGGTATTGAGCATACATGTAGGTACATCATACAGCAACTGAACAAATTGGCGGAAAGTCTACACACGGCTTATTATGAACAGCTCTAGTCTCCGTACTATAGGTGTGATTCAGCTAGGAAGGTTGCAGAAAACACAAGAAAATGTTTGTGGCTAAAGGGTTTGAGTTATACAGAGAGACTGAAAAGGCTGGCAATATTTTTCCTGAAAAAAGCCAATAGGCAATCTTACAGAGATTCATAAAATCTTGATGGACATAGTCAAGGTGGCTGATCGTACATTCTGTTCCCCAGGGTAGGAGAATCTAAAGTGGGAAGGCACAGATTGGAGGTGAGAAAGGAAAGATTTAAAGAGAACCTTTTGCACGGGTGTCGGGGGTTATGGGGAGAAGGCAGGGGAATGGGGTTAGGAGGGAGAGATAGATCAGCCATGATTGAATGGCGGAATAGACTTGATGGGCTGAATGGCCTGATTCTGCTCCTATCACCTATGATCTTGTGAGAACCCGAGGAGGAAGTCTTTTCACACAGGAGGTGGTGGGTATATGGAACGTGTTGTCAGGGAATGTGATGAGGGCTGACACAATTGCAATGTTTAAGAGAGATTTGGACAGGTTCATTCATAAGAAACATTCAGAGGGATTTGGGCCAAATACAGGAAAATGGAACCATCTCAGGAAGGCCCCATGGTCAGTGTGGATGAATTAGACTGAACGATCTGTCTCCAAGCAGTATAACTATCACTCGAAGGGTGAATTAATCCTTACTTTATTTAACTAGGTGAACTTGAAGTACCTTAATTGAAATACACTTCAAAGTACTGTACAATATTGCCATAAAGACAAACAAAAGCACCATCCATTCATCAGAGAAAAAAAATAGTATAATTCTGCAACCATTTTCTTGCATTCATCATAAAGAAGCAATGTTGCCATTATTTATCTATCAAGAATTAATTTTTCATTGTGGATATCGATAACCAGGCTACAAGGACCAGGTTTGTCACCCATGCAAAAGCAAGGACATCGATTAAAGTAACTTCCATTTATGGTCCAGAACCAGCAGGTAAAGGGCCAAAACCTCCTGCAATGGTTGCAGATATTATCCCTCCACTTATGAAAACAACAAATTCAAGTGAGACATGTGACCTTTAATATAATGACCTTATCAAAACAAAGAAACATTTTAGATTGCAAAGAGGGAGGGTGGACAGAACAAAAGGAAAGTCTGTGAGAGGCTGAAGACCGAGAGGGGTTGAATAACTCAGGTGGTGGTGGTGGTGGTGGTGGTGGTCATTGCTGATCGATCTGAAGAAGTAAATAGGAAATTAAAGAAAACAATGGAGAGGGGAAATGTCCTGGAGCCATGAGTTAGAATACATGCTAGATACTGACAAAGAGAAATAAAACAAATGGTGAAATTATTCAGCAGGTAATGCAGCATCTGCAGAGAGAAAAACACAACATTGAAATAAAACTCCACTTCACATTAAAATTATAGACTAAAGTAAAATAAATGTTTTGGAAACTATTTTTTGATTCCACTGTACAACTCGGGTATCTCCACTATTAAAGCTTTTGCAGAAAACAATTTGCTGAAGGTTTCAGGGTGATTCCTGAGCTTTTCTATGTCTGGGCTGCCCATTGCTGAAGTAGTACACAAGTCAAGGCTTCTGGGAGCAAGCACACTGACCCAGTGGATGTAACTGAAAGGAATGATGAATCGGTTGAGACACAACAATGTATGACAATGATTAAAGCACAAGGATAGACACAAAAACCTGGAGTAACTCAAGCAGCATCTCTGGAGAGAAGGAATAGGTGACGTTGCGGGTCGAGACCCTTCTTCTGAGTATTACCAAATATAACTAAAGCATTCTGAATAAATGTTGTTCTCCCTAATTTAGGCAATTCCACTTTTGCATATACTGTGTGTTATATAATTTCACTTTTCCCCCTACCTGACAATATCTGCCTCGGTATATCTTGATGCTGGTACTGATCCTCAGCCTCCGAACAAAGCAGGCACAAGTTGTCAAACAGCCAGCGTACCACAAAGGTCGCATCAGGATTACTGTATGTAACACAGAAACATCAGAGCTTATTCTCCTTCAATCAATCCAGGGGTTCAGATTTAAACATCCACTGCAATTTTCAAATGATAGTGTATTATTATTCAAGCCATGGGAGGGGAGGGGGGCAAGTAGGGGAAAGAGGGGGGAAGAGGTGAAGTAGCTCCAGTGCCGTCGCAAAGAGGGAGGAGAATGTATGAATCAGTGTTATAAATTAAGATAAGTTGTGAAAGGAAAAAGATAAAGAGAACCATTTCCCCTTCAATGACATTCAAATATCATGAGGTAGACAAAAATGCTGGAGAAACTCAGCGGGTGAGGCAGCATCTATGAAGCTAAGGAATAGGCGACGTTTCAGGTCGAGAACCTTCTTCAGACCTTCCCGTCAAATATCATGAGGTTTTTTCATTTGTTCTAGACATCGCCAGCATTTATTCCCATCTCTAATGGGGAAGGTGTTGAGCCACCTTCTTGAAACACAGTAGTCCTTCTGTTGACTTCGCTTGCAGAGTGATGCTAGAAAGGGAATTCCAGGATTAGGGCACACTATTGAGGAGGAAATAGTGAAATACCATAAAATCGCAATAAATCATGATCCAATGATTCAGAAACTCCGATGATTTGGAATGTGGATCATCAGGTAATGTTTACCGTGCTTCTTTTAAACACAAAACCTCAAACCTTTCCCCGAATAGATTGAAAATAATAATGTGAAGCAATCTGAAATGGCCGTCAAGTCAGAGAATTTGTACATTTTCATTACATGTGACTAACATAGGCAAGGGTAGCTTGCACCAGTGTGAGACAAGGCAGATTTATCCTCCTGCCATATCCAACAGCATCCATGGGAATAGAACAGTCGATCTTTCCAGCATATGCAGTTTTTTCTTAAACATTAAATTAGGAAAATCTTTTGCACCCAGAGATTTGTGAATGTGGAATTCTCTGCCACAGAAAGCAGTGGAAGCCAATTCACTGGAGGCTTTCAAGCGAGCGTTAGATTTATCTCTGAGGGCTAAAGGAATCAAGGGATGGGGGGGGGGGGGGAAGCTAGAACGGGGTACTGATTTTCTCCTCCTGCCATATCATTTGCAATTAAAGCAGAGCATTATCTCCAACATATCATGATTCAGAGCTCAAAAAATAAATCAGCCTTCACAACATTAGAGCAAATATATACAGTTTTACAAAATTAAATGGCACCAAAAAGAAAACACTCAGCCATTGAAATAATGCAGATAAATATGAGAATGTTATAGATATGTCCACATAACACATTTTTGGGGGAAAGAGATCATGTACAAAGGAAGAATATTTAAAATACACACAAAATGCTGGAGTAACTCTGCGGGACAGGCAGCATCTCTGGAGAGAAGGAATGAGGACGTTTCAGGTCGAGACCCTTCTTCAGACAGAGTCAGGGGAGAGGGAGATGCAGAGATAAGGAAGGGCAAGGTGTGAAAACGAGACATCAGTGGATGAAGCTCATTGGAAATGTAGAATAGATCATTGTTAGCTATGGGAAGGTGACAACACAGCATACAGAGATACAATTTAATCATGAGGGCAGTCCGACTGGTCTTTACTGAATAGTTCAAGTCATTAGCAATAAAGGATGATCTTTCCTTCCAGCCCTATTAACTGATTTTGTTCAGCTGTGTAGAATAGAGAACAGTTCAGTACAGGAACAGGCCCTTCGGCCCACAATACCATTATCATACCTGACCCCACCACCACCCCCAGCAAAGTGAACCAGGCACTCACCAGCCAGTGTGTAAAAATACTTGTCCTTCACATCTCATTTAAACATTGCCCCTCTCATCTAACACTATGCCCTCTAGTATTTGATATTTCTATCCTGGGAAAAAGATTCTGATGATCTACACTCCGTCTCTCACCATTTTTACACTATCATGCCTCCTCTCACCCTCCAGCTTCCCAGAGAAAACAATTCAAGTCTGTCCAATCTTTCGGTGTAGCCAGTAACCCCTGATCCAGACTTCATTCTGGTGAACCTCCTCTGGGTAGCGATGTTACAATACCTACCTCCAGCGGCGCTGCAGTTCTGCCACTGGCCGTGTGCGCGACTTTGGCACCTTTGGGGGGCTGGGGGGCGGGCGGGATTAAAATGCCGTTTTCTCCTGCCTGTCGGAGTCGAACTTTCTCAGGCTGTTCAGCTGCTGCAGAAAAATCGTTATGACTTCCGTTCTCTGAAGTTTTTTTTTTTAAATCGCGGGACAATTTAATTCCTGGAGTAAAATAAAAAGCTACTTCTAACGCCGTCAACGCCTACAACGGGACGGATCTCACGTAGGAGACAAAGCATAAGGTAAGTCGTTTATTTTACATATAAACTTGCTTCTTAGGATGACTTTAATCCAAATTTCATTGGCGAAAATGTGATTTGGCCCCATACGAACCGGCAGTGTTTTTCCTGCCGATATGGGGTTCAAATTCACTGCAACCGCAACGTTCCAATCGATCGCGTTCCACAAAATCCCACTCGCAAGATGATTAAGATGGCCATTAATTTACGGGAATTAAACATTAAATTCCTTCCATTTGGCCTATAAATTCATGACAATGAGATTTAAAAATCATGTTATATTGTGAATTCTTGTGTGAATGTTATTTGGACACTTAGGCTATTTAAAAATGTTAACCTTTTCTTAAGAAATGGATAGATGTTTAGATCTAGTAATTGAATTTTGTAATTAGCTACAATTAGGTAACTAACTAATTATATGCTTTAATTTAGGGTCATCCAAGTAAGATTGTTTCATATTTGTTTCAGAATGCTTCAATCTATAATAACTGAAAATTTCATTCAGTTCTCTTAATTTTTAAGAAAGTTATGAGCTTTTGACTGTCCTCGATCACAGCTTTTGTGTTGAGTCAATGGAAAAGCAATAGGGAACAAGATGCTAATTTCAGAGTATGAAAATGGACATAACTTTTTTAATACTGAAGATATGAAAGTGAATTATGTGTCAAATTAAACTTCTGTTTATGCTTTTTCTGATGGGATAAATTGCAGACTTGATTTTTTAAATCTCAAAATTTTGTAACATTGCTTTTCTGTGTCCATTCAATAGCCCCCATAGAAACATAGAAAATAGGTGCAGGAGTAGGCCATTCGGCCCTTCGAGCCTGCACCGCCATTTGATATGATCATGGCTGATCATCCAACTCAGTATCCCATCCCTGCCTTCTCTCCATACCCCCTGATCCCTTTAGCCACAAGGGCCACATCTAACTCCCTCTTAAATATAGCCAATGAACTGCCCTCAACTACCTTCTGTGGCAGAGAATTCCACAGATTCACCACTCTCTGTGTAAAAAATGATTTCCTCATCTCGGTCCTAAAAGTCTTCCCTCTTATCCTTAAACTGTGACCCCTAGTTCTGGACTTCCCCAACATCGGGAATAATCTTCCTGCATCTAGCCTGTCCAACCCCTCAAGAATTTTGTAAGTTTCTATAAGATCCCCCTCAGTTTTCTGAGTTCCAACGTGTACAAGCCGAGTCTATCCAGTCTTTCCTCATATGAAAGTCCTGCCATCCCAGGAATCAGTCTGGTGAACCTTCTCTGTACTCCCTCTATGGCAAGAATGTCTTTCCTCAGATTAGGAGACCAAAACTGTATGCAATACTCCAGGTGTGGTCTCACCAAGACCCTGTACAACTGCAGTAAAACCTCCCTGCTCTTATACTCAAATCTTTTTGCTATGAATGCTAACATACCATTTGCTTTCTTCACTGCCTGCTGCACCTACATTCCTACTTTCAATGACTGGTGTACCATGACACCCAGGTCTCGTTGCATCTCCCCTTTTCCTAATCGGCCACCATGTTGAGGCAATACTCCTAACGCAGCCTGACCAATGTCCTATAAACACAAAATGCTGGAGTGACTCAGTGGGGCAGGCAGCATCTCTGGAGAGAAGGAATGGGTGACGTTTCGGGTCAAGACCCTTCTTCATATCCGCCGACCCTCGCCTCTCCACCGGCCACCAGTGGGCCAGAGCCATCACCTCACCAGATTTCCAGGCTCAGTGCCAGGCCCACAACCTCCACGATATAGACAGCACGTGGTCTGACTCTGCTGGGTCCTATTGCTTCTGTCTCTTCCCCCCCCCCCCCCACCCCCCGCCACAGGGAACCTCAGTAGTGATGGGTCTTCCCTTTCCCACTCTTTCAACCCCGACCACACACCCGCAAGTTTAAAATTTTTTATTTTTTTTGGCTTTTTTTTTTTTTAAATAAAGAGGTGCTGGAGCGGTGCTCCAGTGTGACCCGACCGGCAGCACTGCATCCCTGGACATATGACAATAAAACACTTGACTCTAGAATGCACGATGCTATCTATATGTTCAATGGACATACCTTGTTACAAGCTCTTCCAGGCTCACAATATTCTCCTTCTGCAAATGCCAAACAACTTCCAGCATGGGTGCTTCCTTCAACAGAATAAGGAATTTTGTAAATGTCAAATAAAAATTGTATTCATCAGAACATGCAGTCTTTAACATCGAAATTTACCAGATGTAGAATATTTAACAATGACCCAAAAAGTTAACTGGAATCAGATAATTACTCTTATTTTTAATTCTTATGGCAAGAAAGCAGGGTTTCACTTATTTAGTGTTGAGATACAAGCTAATGAGGAGCAAGATGCAAACTGCTGGTGGAACTCAACAGGACAAGCAACATCGGTGAGGTGTAGAGGCTGAAGGGCAACAATTATAAATATTTCGGATCAAAACCTCTACAGATGCTGCTCGAGCCACCGAGTTCCTCCAGCCGTTTGCCTTTACTCCACATTCCCGCATCTAGATTCCATAGACCCCTTCTTCAGTCAGAAGAAGGGTCTCGGCCCAAAACCTCACCTATTTATTCTCTCCATAAATGCTGCCTCATCCGCTGAGTTCCTCCAGCATTCTTGTCTACCGTCAATTTTTCCTGCATCTGCAGTTTTTTCATTAAATTAAATTAGGAAAATCTTTTTCACCCAGAGAGTTGTGAATCTGTGGAATTCTCTGCCACAGAAGGCAGTGGAGGCCAATACATTGGATGTTTTCAAGAGCGAGTTAGATTTATCTCTTAGGGTGAACAGAATCAAGGGATATGGGGGGGAAAAGCAGGAACGGGGTACTGATTTTTGGATGATCAGCCATGATCATATTGAATGGCGGTGGTGGCTCGAAGGGGTGAATAGCCTTCTCATGCACCTATTTTTCTATGTTTCTAATTCATGTTTTGGTGCTAGAGCACCTTTGCATCTTTAAAAGAGCTCTTTGCAAATGTGTTGAGTACATGTACTTTTTTCTGAAATCAACATATTGTTCCATACAATAGAACAAGGGAATGTATTTGAAGTAGCCTACATTGATATCAGCAATAATTTAAACAAGTCTTGCAGGCAGCCAGGTCAACGTTACATGCCCAAAGGAAAGTGGTAATTCGTATCCAAAATTTGCTCAGCAGTTCAAAGTGAAGAGTATACGACACGATAAGATAGAACTTTATTTATCCCAGGAAGGAAATTGGTCTGCCAACAGTCATAAAACACAAGAGACACAAAACATGAAATGAAAGTGATGAGTGGAAAGGATTGGGGATGTGCAAAGATAAGAGTCAGTCTACCCCACGACAGAAGGGAAGGAGTTGTACAGTTTGTTTGCCACAGGGAAGAAGGATCTCCTGTGGTGTTCTGTGCTGCATCTTGGTGGAACCAGTCTGTTGCTGAAGGTGCTCCTCAGGTTGTTCAGTGTGTCATGGAGGGGGTGAGCTGCATTGTCCAAGCATCAACGGGTGGATGAGATTGTGATTTCATGTCCGTTTGCAGTGGGCTCAGATCCAGTCCCATGCATGCGCTTACACACACTAATTACTTAGATAGAAATGTGGAGGCTTGTAAGCCGACAGGCGATGTGATTGACTGGAATGAGGAAAGCTTTCCACTTCCTGATGGATGCAGATTGATTTGTCATTTGGGCACAGGAAAGGTAAACACAACTGAACACAAATGCAAGGCAGTCTATCTGAGGAAGTGCAACAGAACATACAATAAGTAGGAGAACTTTGAGAAGTGTGGCAGAACAGAAGAAGCCTGAAGTATATGGTTATAGATTTTTATAAGCGCAGTAGGACAAGTAGGTTAAGGTAGTTTACAATGCTCATGGGATGCCTTATTTTATTAGCAGAAACACAGAATGCTCCTTAGGTAATAGACCCAGTACTGTATACAGTCCTGATCACCACTCTCCAGAAACAACATTGAATAGTACAGCATGGAAACAGGCCCTCAGCATTCAATATTTTATATGTTTCTATAAGACTGGACAAGCTAGATGCAGGAAAAATTGTCCCAATGTTGGGCGAGTCCAGAACCAGGGGGCCACAGTCTTAGAATAAAGGGGAGGTCATTTAAGACTGAGGTGAGAAAATACTTTTTCACCCAGAGAGTTGTGAATTTATGGAATTCCCTGCCACAGAGGGCAGTGGAGGCCAAATCACTGGATGGATTTAAGAGAGAGTTAGATAGAGCTCTAGGGGCTAGTGGAGTCAAGGGATATGGGGAGAAGGCAGGCATGGGTTATTGATAGGGGATGATCAGCCATGATGACAATGAATGGCGGTGCTGGCTCGAAGGGCCGAATGGACTCCTCCTGCACTTATTTTCCATGTTTCTATGTTAATATCCATGCCGAACATGATGCCGTTAAACTGATCTCCTCTGCCTGCACAAGATACATATCCGTCTATTCCCTGCATATCCATGTGTCTATTGAAAAGTCCCTTAACACACACGCACGCACACATTCCTTATAGACCAAAGAAATGCAGGTCAAGCAAACTTCTCAAATCAGTTACCCTAACCCCAGATCTCAGTGCTCCCAACACTTTCAATGGCTTAACTCCTCACCATTGATATCCTGTGAATAACCACTGATCAGAATTTTTACTAGATTAACCATGAAAGGTCTTGCTCCTTAATCCTCCAAAAGATTTTGACCATAGACAAGATACAAATCAAGAGAATGACAGTATGACACAAAAAGCTGGAGCCACTCGGTGGGTCAGGCAGCATCTCTGGGGAAAAGGAATTTCGGGATGGAATCTCTCTTCAGACTGAATTATATAGAAGGCCAGAAGAAAATAGGGCCGGTAACAGATGACCTCAGGAAGGGTGGAGTCCAACAATGGCCCATTATTGGCTGGGGAAGGTGTGCTATTGACAGGGAAACGAGGATGCGAAGAGTGGAACTAGTAGGCTGACTAGGGTGGGGTGGGTATGATGCAACATCCTCGTCACCTGAACGATTGCAGCTCCAACAACGCTCAAGAAACACAACTCACATTTGAATTACACATAACTTAGACACAAAATGTTGGAGGAACTGCTGAAGCATCTCTGGCTGGTAGGAATGTGTGATGTTTCAGGTCACGACCCTTCTTCAGACTGATGACTGTTTGAATTACACATCATCTATCTCTCTGAACATTTACTTCCTCAACTATCACCATTACAACACAGCGTCACCCACAGAAAA
Source organism: Amblyraja radiata (assembly GCF_010909765.2). Taxonomy (NCBI): domain Eukaryota; kingdom Metazoa; phylum Chordata; class Chondrichthyes; order Rajiformes; family Rajidae; genus Amblyraja; species Amblyraja radiata. Next base: position 6,201,474 of record NC_045972.1, on the reverse strand, counting down.
TAAAAACTCATACGGTAACAACAAATCAAGATTTATTGGACAATATCATAATGGAATAGATTTAGGGCTAAATAAAACTTGATGAACTGATATTTTTGGCAATAAATTGACTATTCGCCTGACCTTTGAATTCATGACTGTGACATAAGAATGCAGCTATGCGACTATATAATTATGAAGCATTTCTCTCACCTTTGCTTTCCAAATCTCCTCCCTGAATTGCAACCGGCTGAGCATTCCAGTAGACATCAGTTCTCGCAAACTCTGCAGTAAACAGACAAGTTTACCCTGTAATAGAACAAGCCAGGTCAGTGTTACCAAACGGTGGTATCAGGAAATTAAAGTAAGCACTTCTGTTTGGTCCCACAAGATTCTTCATTGTGTATATTGTGCACCGTTTCTACTTCTTTTGATTATCTGTGAAAAAACAAAATCTATAATTTTTTGCTTTCCATTCATTCCTTTTATGTTTTAAAAACGGAGTGTGATCATTCCATTCCTTTCAGAATTAATAATCTTTTTAAAAAATCATTAAAAGCTTTGCAGATCTATTTCTATCTTGTATTTTGGTTATTGTCCTTTTTCGATACTGAAAAGATTTATTGAAGTAAAATCACTCTACTTTGTGTTAACCACTTCCATCTGTCTTTTAGTCTTCAAATCTGTCTACCATCTGAAGAAGGGTCTCGACCTGAAACATCACCTATTCCTTCGCTCCATAGATGCTGCCTCACCCGCTAAGTTTCTCCAGCATGTTTGTCTACCTTTGTCTTTTAAGCAAGATGCCATAGCAACAACGTCCCTCTATTAACGGCTGTAAAAGGACCACTACAAACTTCCTCTAAGTTAAATAAACAGGCAATCTACAAACAGACAGAGCAAGAGAGACACAAAATACTGGAGTAACTCAGCGGAACAGGCAGCATCGCTGGAGAGAAGGAATGGGTGACGAATCTGAAGAAGGGCCTCGACCCGAAACAGAGCTAAGGTTGCAGATCAAAGAAAAATTATAACTCTTTCTCTTTCCTCAGGATCTGTCCGACTGTCAGTGTTCCCAGCAGCTTCTGTTCTCGTCTGAGAACAACATGGTCCTGAGTATTTGTAAAGTACGCAAACTAACCATTGGCTAAGCAGTGATAAACATCTAAACATTTCTACCCCCTAACTTCATTGATATAAACCTTTCCCAAGGCGACCAACACTACTTTGGCAGCTTCAGATCCATGCATTGCACAAGACTTAACTGTGATAACCAACAAAAGAAAGTTTTCTATCGGAAGGAACTGCAGATGCTGGTTTAAACCGAAGATAAGACACAGAATGCTGGAGTAATTCAGTGGGACAGGCAGCATCTCTGGAGGGAGGGTGACATTTCGGGTTGAAAACCTTCTTCATACAAATGTTTTCTTCTCAGTTGTGATATTTACTGCACATTAGTTTAGAGATACAGCGCATAAACAGGCCTTTCGGCCCACCAAGTCCGTACCGACCAGCGATATGCACATTAACACTATCCTACACACACGAGGGACAATTTTACATTCATACCAAGCCAATTAACCATCAAACCTGTACGTCTTTGGAGTGTGGGAGGACACCGAAGATATCGGAGAAAACCCACGCAGATCACGGGGAGAACGTACAAACTCCTTACAGACAGCACCAGTAGTCCGGATCGAACCTGGGTCTCCCGCGCTGCATTCGCTGTAAGGCAGCGACTCTACCGCTGCGCCGTCAGCCCGTATACTCTATCAATTCAGGCCCCAATACCGACTCCATTGATCTATCTCAGTTAGTGAAGCAGATTTTCTAATGAACTACTGATAACCAATTGAACGCGCACTAAAATTAATTCACCTACCCGCTGATCAGCATCCAACATAACTGTGTGTCTGGGTGTAAGCCCAAGCTGCTCGATTTGCTGAATTTTCTCCACAGCTGTTCTGGCAGTCAAAAGCCCCGGAGGCACGTCCTTCATTAAAGCTTGCTCGCGAAACACCGAGGCTGAGAAGATACATCAAAAAAATACAAGTCTTTTCAATTTCTTAAGTGACTGAAATGTAAAACAATTTTACAATGATGGGATTTTTTTTTTTTTTTAAACTATCTACGCATCATAATCAGCACCAAGTAATCAATAATACCATGTTTTGCCCAAAACTAGTTTTAACTTAGTTTAGAGATACAGCATAGAAACAGGCCCTTCGGCCCACCGAGTCCGCACCAACCAGCGCTCCCCGCACATTAACACTATCCTACACTCACTAGGGACAATTTACACTTATACCAAGCCAATTAACCTACAAACCTGTACGTCTTTAGAGTGTAGGAGATAAACACGGAGGAAACCCATGCAGTCATGGGGAAAACGTACAAGCTCCGTACAGATAGCATCCGATCGAACCCGGGTCTCTGGCACTGTGAGCACTGCAAGGCAGCAACTCTACCACTGCGCCACCTCTTGTGTAGGATAAAGATTGATAAAAGATCTCTATCCGAAACGTCACCCAGTCCTTCTCTCCAGAGATGTTGCCTGGCCTGCTGATTTCCTCCAACATTGTGTCTAATTTTAATTGGGTTCACCAGTTGCTTAAATGCTCAAGACCTGAAGGTCAGAGACAAGTCAGTAAATATACTCTCACGTTTATCAATGACAACAAATGACATTCAGCCGGTCTATTTGTCCAAACATGACATACTGATGTTTCAATAATCCCTCCAGCAAAGATTCACATTATTTACCAAAAGAGGAATAAAACGATGCTGAGAGGTACTAGTTTCTGAGATGCCACTACTCAGTTACTCCAAATCCATTCACTGTTTCAGAGTGAGCTCAACTGCTTACTTCATTGGCACGAACTGTTGCCCACCAATGTGCTCAGTCAACATTGAGATGGAAGGCCGGGAGAGTAAAGGGTGAATGCTATACAATTGTCAGTTGTAACTGAAGTTGTACCTCCTTTATAAGGTGGTGGAACAATTCATAGGCAAAATTTTTTTTTTTAAATCACCATATTCACTTCTTTAAATCATGTTCCAATTGGTGGGGTCAATAAAATTCATTTCTGAACACCAAAGCAAATTCAAGCAACTTCAGGATTGTTATTCTATACTGACAAATCAATGACTTTTATGAATAATTTGACTGACCTTGCATGTAATATGTGACTGCATGCTGTGCATGAATGTTATTATGTGCTTAGTCCGTTTTTGCAGACAGTGGCTTTCCATCCATCCCGTTCCCTTGCTGGATGCCAACAATGACAAGATATTTTTTTTAAACTGAAATATTCCATGAGGAATGATATAAACGTACCAATAAATGATCCCCTGGCAGGTGTACCAGCATTATGATCATCAGAGTCAACACCATCACGATCACTCCCTGACCCAGTAACCTGCAAAGAAAATGATTTGTTATTTTCAAACTGAACTTCTTCATAATTTGAGAGTTATCTTTCCCATGCTTAAAATGTAAACTGCTCTGCTGTGCTCTTTTTATTTCCTAATTTAGCCGCTCGGAATATTGCCAAAGGAAGTGGAGTTGAGTACCTCAAGGAGCAGATCACCAAGGTTCTGATGGTGCTTCATCAACCGAACTACAGCCTCGCGGGGCACAAGCTCTGAAGAACATCTCCGCTTCTGTTTGCGTGATCTCGAACCTGAAGGAATTAAACATATTGTGGAATATCCTAACGTCACTTTATGACCACATCCGCAAATCAGATTAATTTCGAACACCATCAAAAATAAAGTGAGAATTGGTCCCTGTGTTCACTTCATTCCCCAAGAAGCCCAATGACATTATCCACAATTGAAAACATTCTTTTGTTGTTATTACTGGAACAAAACTACTCCAGAAATCAATACGAATTAAATATTTAAAATGCAATACTCGGTTCCCATGATGTTAAACATTAAAATAATTCTGTATCATCTATTAAATCAATGTTAGCAAATTATCAGTATTCTCAGGGATTAACATCACTAATTATGCAATTAGAATTAGTTTTTTGATGCAACTGATTTTAGTTGTCATTTCAAATTACTATTTGTAAGGATATATCAACTAATTTAATTGCAATGTGTTTTTTTATTAATGGGAAAATGTGGCTTTTCATAATGTGGCTTTTAAAAAATATAAAGGATTGACTTTCTAAGTGCCATTCTTGACCTCTGGACATCTAACCATGCTTTAGACTCAGTGAAATATTTTGAGATGCAGTCACTGTTGTTTTGCATGAACTGTAGCAAAGAGTTTTCACTTAGCACGTTCCCCTAAACAAGAATGTTATAATGAACAAATTATATGTTTTAGAGAAGCGACTGGAGCAGCAATATTGGTCAGCACACCTGAGAGAAGTCCACAATTCTGCAAAAGTCTTCAACCTGAAATATTAAGTTTCTTTCTACATATGCTGTCTGTATGATACCCTGCAGTCTGCTAAACCAGTGTTTCCAGCGGGCTTTTTAAATTGCAGATTTCTAGCATTATCAGAGTTTTGATTTTCAACAGGAAGTTTGCATTCAATGATGGGATTTTGTATATCACTTTGATAAGACAGCTGTGATCTTAGTTTAATGGTGCAATCCAAAGATGACATGAGTAAGCCAACAACCACCGCCTCGGTACTGAGCGAGTGTTAGTTTAGATTTCTGAGTTTGCCTTCAGGACTTGGGACTCAGCTGCCAATGAAGGGGCAAGTATCTAACAACTTCATGCAACACCCATTGTGACGTCAAAGGTGGCAATGACCTGCATTATGAAAAACAAGTCCCACTACTACCTGTATCTTTGTCCTCATATGCCTACTATGTTCTGTGTGCTGAAGCAAACCAAGAATTTCATTGTCCTATACAGGGACACATGACAATAAACTCACTTGAACTTGAACTTGATAGCTTCCTGTAAAATAACTGGGGTATCCAATGAGCTGCTACTACTGCGTAAGTATTGAAGGTAGACAAAAATGCTGGAGAAACTCAGCGGGTGAGGCGGCATCTATGGAGCAAAGGAATCGGCGACGTTTCGGCTCGAGACCCTTCTTCAGACTGATGGGGAGGTCGGGGCGGGAAAAGAAAGGAAGAAGCGGAGGCAGTAGGCTGTGGGAGAGCTGGGAAGGTGAGGGGAAGGAGGGAGAAAGCAAGGACTACCTGAAATTGGAGAAATTGATTAGTACGGGTGCCAGGGGTTATGGGGAGAAGGCAAGTGAGTGGAGTGAGGAGGGAGAGATAGATCAGCCATGATTGAATGGCAGAGTAGACTTGATGGGCCAAATGGCCTAATTCTGCTCCTATCACATGAATTTAGGTCCTTTGTAATTGAATGCGTTTCCCTTTTGAGTTACATTATAATTGCATTCTTTCAAAAGTTTTTCCGTTATTTTCTTCAAAATTCTACACTTTGAAGTTACAATACTTTCATCATAGTTTAATTAGCACATTTCCTTCAGATCTTATTGATAATGCTGATTTACCCCCCATTGAACCATCAGGAAAGTCTAACCACATATTTCGACAGCATTGCCATCACCAAGTAGCCAACCATCAACAACCAGGACTCACTCCCCACTGACAAGCTGCTCAACTGGACCAGCTACATAAACACTAACTGCAAAAACAGCTCACAGATTGGATGTCCAACAACAAAGCATTCACTTCCTTACTCCCCAAACCTCCCCCAATCCCCACATCTTCAAAACAAAAGGTGGGAACACGATGGAATATTCTACATTTGCTCGATCAACACAATACCAGTTGCTCAACACTGTTACCCCCCCCTCCCATTCCCACACTGAACTTTCAGTCCTGGGCCTCCTCCCTCCATTGTCAGAGTGAGGCACCGTGCAAATTGGAGGAAGAGCACCTCATATTTCACTTGGGCAGCTTACACCCCAGTGGTACAAACATTGACTTCTCTAACTTCAAAAAACCCTTGCTTTCCCTCTCTCTCCATCCCTCCCCTTCCCAGTTCTCTGACCAGTCTGACTGTTCCCCTGATTACATTGTATCTCTGTTTTGTTGTCACCTTCTCCTAGCTAACAATGATCTATTCTACATTTTCCTTGATCTTCATTTCTTTTGATCTCGTACACTTCCTGATCTCTATGACTCCCTCTCCCGACTCTCAGTCTGAAGAAGGGTCTCAACCTGAAACATCACCCATTCCTTCTATCCAGAGGTGCTGCCTGTCCTGCTGAGTTACTCCAATATTTTGTGTCTATCTTCAATCAGCATCTGCAGTTCTTTCCAACACAATATCAACATTACTTAAGAAACCTGATGCTATTCTACGATAAAGTGTTTCACTGACGTGCCATTCACATACCTATACCTTCCGCATAAAATTCGCGGATGACACAACAGTGGTGGGACTCATCAGCGGAGATGACGAATCAATGCACAGGGAGGAAGTAAAACAACTAGTGGACTGGTGCGGCAAAAATAATCTAGAATTAAATGTCGACAAAACGAAGGAGATGGTTGTCGACTTCAGGAGGGCGCAGCCAAAGCATACACCCCTCAACATCAGTGGCACTACAGTGGAGAGAGTGGAGAGAATAAAGTTCCTCGGTGTGCAAAATACAGACAGCCTCACCTGGTCCAGGAACACCACTGGGACCGTCAAACGGGCCCATCAGCGACTGCACTTCCTGAGGAAACTAAAACAGGTCTCACTCCCCACCAACATCCTCAGGACTTTCTACAGGGGTACGGTGGAGTCTGTACTCACGTACTGCATAAATACGTGGTACTCCACCTGCAACTGCTCGGACAGGAAGGCTCTGCAGAGGGTAGTGAGGGGAGCAGAGAGGATCATTGGCGTCTCCCTACCCTCGGTACAAGAACTGTTCCAGAGCCGCTGTCTGAAAAAAGCTCAGAGAATTGCTAAGGACAAACTGTACCCCCTCCACATACACCTGGATCTCCTGCCATCAGGCAAGAGATATCGAAGCATCAAAGCCCGGACTACAAGACTGCTAAACAGCTTCCTACCACAGGCTGTGAGGCTGCTAAACAGTCACTCTGTACTCACAGTCACTTGATTCTGCGGCTGGCACGGACACTTTAATAACTGGCACTGGCCACTTTAATAACTGGCACTGGCCACTCAAATCAGCTGCCCCGGACATTTTATGATTGGTTTATTGTATTTTAACGTTGTGTTTTACCTGCTTTTAACTATTTATACTGTTCCATCAGGGACTGGATTGTTTTTAGTATTATGTGTGAAATGTTTTAAATTTCATGTGCGATGCTCCGCTATTCCCTGGGAAACGTCTTTTCATTTTGCACTGTACAACTGTTGCTTGCAAGATGACAATAAAGGTTGATTGATTGATTGACATGCACCAGGATGCTGTGCATTCAACCTATAAATTGTGCAATAAAGTTTCTACTTAGCAGAGTCAGTGATACACCACAGAAATAGGTCCTTTGACCCAGCTCATCCATGCTGACCAAGATACCCCAACTAATGCAGTCCCATTTATCCTGACCTTGGCCCACATCTCTCCAAACCCTTCCTATCCATGTACCTGCCCAATTTTGTTTTAAATATTGTTATCGCACCCACCTTAACTGGCAGCTTGTTCCATTTACCCACCACCATCTCGGTGAAAAATTTGGCCTTCATGTTCCCATTAAATCTTTTCACTCGCACCTTAAACCTATGCCCTCTCGTAAACATTTCAGATATACTCAAGAATTCAAGAGAGTTGTATAGGGTGATTTCACGAAAGGTCACTGGAGCGTAAATCCCCACTCACGTGACCGAAAATTTTAACTGAGGGACAAGCGTCACTTCCGGTACATGTTAGTGGATGGGAAAACACGCACTTTCACACCCGTTAAAAACATCGAAAACGGCCAGTTTTTGAGCTGCAATTAAGTGTGCCAGTCGGGGTGACCGTGAGGAACAGCTACCTAAATTTACAGTCCAAAAAAAAGATAGAAACTAAGGTAAATACAAGAGGGAGCTGAAGGTGTAAATACAGCGGAAGTTGATTGCCGACATTTTTCGTGGAGATTTAAAGATCTAAAATATCGGGAATTATCGCGTTTGCTCGCTGCATTTCATCAAAAGTGGCATTATTGGCTTTGTTATCTTTATTCATTTGTTATATGAAAAGTATTAAAAGTTAGAAACCCGTCAGTAAAATTGCAAAATCGCCCCATGGTTCTCGGGTGGGTTTTAACATGCAAAATGAAAACGCTTCTGAAGCTCCATTTACCATTTAAATAATCGTAAACTCTCAATGCGTTTGGAAATAAATTTTACTGAGATGCAAGCTTACGATTATTTAAATGGTAAATGGAGCTTCAGAAGCGTGTTTATTTTGCATGTTAAAACCCACCCGAGAACCATGGGGCGATTTTGCAATTTTACTGACGGGTTTCTAACTTTTAATACTTTTCATATAACAAATGAATAAAGATAACAAAGCCAATAATGCCACTTTTGATGAAATGCAGCGAGCAAACGCGATAATTCCCGATATTTTAGATCTTTAAATCTCCACGAAAAATGTCGGCAATCAACTTCCGCCTTGTTTACACCTTCAGCTCCCTCTTGTATTTACCTTAGTTTCTATCTTTTTTTTGGACTGTAAATTTAGGTAGCTGTTCCTCACGGTCACCCCGACCGGCTCCGTAAATTGCAGCTCAACAACGGGCCGTTTTCGATGTTTTTAACGGGTGTGAAAGTGCGTGTTTTCCCATTCACTAACATGTACCGGAAGTGACGCTTGTCCCCCAGTTAAAATTTTCGGTCACGTGAGTGGGGATTTACGCTCCAGTGACCTTTCGTGAAATCACCCTATTGTCATGTGGCCTAGATAGGACAATTAAATTCTTGCTTGCTGCAGCACAACAGAATATGTAAACATAATACAGAACAGGAGGTAGAGGTTAATGCATATAAAAGTTAAGGATATAACATTAATGCATACATGTTACCAGAATGTAAGGTCAGTGCAGATAAAAGTACATATACCCTCTGCTTCACCTAACATCAACAAACCATGCGTGGCAGAGTTTAATTCAGCACATATTTTAAAAGTGATTATTATCTCAGAAGAAACTCACCCAACAATTGCGAGAAAGTTTTTCTACGAGTGACATCAAATCGACAATCGGACGGAGCACTGGACATTCTGACCTTCGCATAAAAGAACAACTCTGCAGAGTATAAAATACACCTTGAATTCACAGCTGTCTGCACCTATTCCATCCCTACTCCACTGTGAAACTGGGTCATCTTCCAGAGTTGGAGTCCACTAATCACTGCAAACATTAATACATAGCGGGAAATGGTGTATAATAGTAATATCATCAACTGTGCCTTGTGTACGTACGAATAGATTAGTTTCTACAAATGGACAGAGTGCTGGAGTAATTCAGCTGTGCCAGCTCCACTGCTATTTGTGACCCCAAATCACTGGGTGATTGTATTGTAAATAACTGCATGCATTCTGCAAAGATGTGCCATGAGCAGCAGATTACTTGCTTCTTGTGCTGATGATCTTAATGCAACATCTGCTGGCGTGCAGTGAACACACATGACAATACAATGGTCTCATTGCTCCTGCAGCCACCCAGCTCCTGCCTTCATCTTTCCCGCCCTCTTCTTCTCCAGTCCACTTCCGCATTCGCGCTGGTCCCGCCCCCCTACAGCCGCCTGATTGGACGGCTCGTCCCCGGAAGTGGCTGCTGATTTGCGGTGGGCGTTTGATTGACGTTGCGGATGAGTGCCCCGCCCCCTTTGCATGGAGTTGCCATCACTCTGCTGGCCAAAGATGATAGACAGCTCCTCTAGTAGCTCTGCTGCTGGCCAGCTGTTAGTGGTAGACTAAGCAAACCCACCTTTACAGCCCTCGTCTTTCCAAACTTTACAGAACAACTTGTAATGGAAAGAAAATGTGCAGCAAGTGAGTGGTGTTTTACTTTTCTCAAAGTGGTGTTCAGTTGTAGTTTTCCAGAATAAAAAGTTGTGTTTTTTTCTGTGTCATTCACTCCAATTGATGAAGCAACTAAAATGTTGCCCTTGCTTTCCACATAAGACTCATAGCAATGTGATGGAGGTGTTGTGTATTTGGATAAATGTTCAGCTCACCTGTGAAAGAAAAAAAAGTTAGCGGTCCAGAATTGTAATCTGTGACTTTGATTTTTTGTTTTTGTTTTAGAACATATCCTTCCCTCCCCCCCCCCCCCCCCCCCCCCAAATATTTTCAGTTGTTTCAAACAGGTTGATGTTTTGACACATTTTAAGAGGCTGAGGGTGGTTAAATAAAAGGAGGAGGGTGAGCAAATTTACTTATAGGGTTTCATTTCTGTTGGGGAAGGCAACAACCATGCATTAATATGAATTGCCCTAAATAAATCAAAGATTTAAGGAGAAACGGGTAACAATGACAAGAGCATAAGTTTGGTATGCAAGGACAGTTAATAGGTGCAGAGGCATTTATAAAATACCACAGTAAGCCTGCTCAACTATTCAACTGCCTATCAGCAATTCCTTAAGGTGAACTTCTGTATCAACTTCATTTTTCCAACACGTCAACACTCCTCCCCCCTCCCCCCCGTCCCCCCCTCTCTCTCACCACCGCCCCTCTCTCTCATGACCCCCCCCCCCCACATTCTCTCTCTCACGACCCCCTCTCTCTCTCTCTCTCTCACGACCCCCTCTCTCTCTCTATCTATCTCACGACCCCCCCTCCCCCCCGGTCCCCCCCTCTCTCTCACCACCGCCCCTCTCTCACACGACCCCCCCGCCCCCACTCTTTCTCATGCCCCCTCTCTCTCACCTCTCTCTCTCTCTCTCTCTCTCTCTCTCACATGCTTCTGGGACATCCCCTGTATCCTTTTAGTGCCTGAAACCCTATTGATCACAATTTTGAACATACGTCGGCGTTCATAGCTCCCTGAACCAGATAATTACAAATATTTGCTACTCTCCAAGTGATGAAATGATTCCTCGTCTCAATGATGGACTTTTACCCTGACTCTCTGAGCCGCTGTTCTTGATATCCAACATATATCCCCTGTCTTGGCTTTTAAGAATTGATATTTAAGAATATTTAAGAATACTTAAGATATTGAATATCCACTGTTCCTTTCTTACTACGAAAGTTGATAATTGAACATTTCTCAGAACTTTACCTCATCTGCTGATATTTTGTCTAACCGGTTAACCAATCTCCCTTGTGGTTTCTGTGCATTTTCCCAATTTACTTTTATTCCTGGCTTTGTGTTTCTAATAAATGTGGTTGTATTGTTCTCAGTCCATAGATATATGTGATTGCTGTAGCTCTGGCTCTCCTCCTCGTGTCATATTAACCCACAACAAATATTAATCCTCCTCTGCTTTCCTGCCTGTTAATTAATTCCCAATGCTATTCTGACCCAATCATGTGAGTCACGAGGCCTATTTGAGGAAAATAACAATCGTCAGAGAATAAGAAGAACTCGATAAGAAGAATCGGAGAACCATGTGGGAGAAATTTAGGGTGGCATGGTGTTGATGCATGGGGATCGCTGGTCGTTGCGGACTCGGTGGGCCGAAGGGCCTGTTTCCGCGCTGTATCTCTAAACATTTTTTGAAACAATTATGTGTGTAACTAGGATTTAATGAAGGAATTGGGAGTGCCAACTGATGACATCTGTAGACCATTTGGGGTGAAAAGACAATTTCTGTGCTTTGACTCAATGTAGATGCTAGGCTTGTCAAATAGGGCATAACATTAACTCCAAATTCTGCCTTGTGTCCTGCCTCATGGTTAGGATGCATGTTTAAACCAAAAGAAAATTATTTAATCCAAAACCGAAAACAATACAAACATTGGGGGGAAAAAAATACTATTTTTCGATGAAGGAAAAGATAAGGCTTTGGTGAATGTTTTGGGATTGATTACTTCATACATTTGCATAGTGTAGGTTTACTTCCTCTGTGGTCATCAGATAAATAGTGTTCAGGAAGAATGTTTTATTTACTTTATCCAAAAAGCCCACTACAACCACTGCAGCAGAGTTATCGTCTTGTAAGGTTTGTAAGAAGACAAGATGTGTGTGTTTGTTTGAATGGAAATAATTATCTTTAAACTTCTGTCGTTTTTTTTTTTTAGATTACGCGTCATGGCCTGCTGCTAGGTTTCATAGCAGGTGAAATTCAATCTTGTTCTAGGTTGCATGCATGCCATCGATCTAAGGTTTCAAATCCTGATATCATTTCACCTTGACCATATAAAGGTAGTTGTTGAAAAGCATAACATCAATAGGCTTATAATAACGTACATTCATCAATAATTAAACCAAAAAAACATTCTTGGGACATATAGCAGTAACTGGAATTATGATGCGTGCTTGGCAAATTCAATTGGGCAAGCACCTTGTCAAAAAGGCCTCTGAGGTAATTGTATGAATTACAGACTCTTGAGGCAGATGTCAACAGTTGGCAAATGATCGCAAGGTATTGGGAAAGGCCTGATATTTTAGAGTTACAGCACAGAAACAGGCCCTTTGGCCCACTGAGTCCGCATCGACCAGCGAGCGATCGCCGCACATTAATACTATCCTACACACACTTTGGACAATTTACACATATTCCAAGCCAATTAACCGACAAACCTGTTCGTCTTAGGATAATAAATCAGCTAGGGACATGTAGGGAGAGGGAGTCGGTGAGGATTTTGACAATTGAGCTTGATCTGGCATTTACATTAATTATCAGTTCTTCTTATCGAGCACACACAAGATTAGAAGTTGTTCAAGATTCAACAGTTTATTGTCATGTGTCCCAGATAGGACAATTAAATTCTTGCTTTGCTTCTGCATAACAGAATATAGAAGGCATGAATACAGAACAGATCAGTGTGTCCATATAGCATTATATAAATATATACACACATGAATAAATAAAAGATAAAGTGCAAATAAACAGATAATGGGCTATTAATGTTCAGAGTTTTGTTTGAGTTGAGTTCAATAACCTGATGGCTGTGGGGAAGTAGCTATTCCTGAACCTGGTCGTTGCAGTTTACAGGCTCCTGCACCTTCTACCTGAAGGTAGTGGGGAGATGTGTGTGTGGCCAGGATGGTGTGGGTCCTTGATGATGCTGCCAGTCATTTTGAGGCAACGACTGCGATAGATCCCCTCGATCGAAGGGAGGTCAGAGCCAATGATGGACTGGGCACTGTAGTCTTTTCTGATCCTGGCCGCTCAAGTTGCCGAACCAAGCCACGATGCAACCGGTCAGCATGTTCTCTACTGTGCACCTGTAGAAGTTCGAGAGAGCCCTTGACATACTGACTCTCAGTAGAGGCGCTGATGTGCTTTCTTTATAATTGCATCAGTGTTCTCGGACCAGGAGAGATCTTCAGAGATGTGCACGCCCAGCCAGAGTTCAGCCAAAGTTGAACACACTTCTCGGCATCTGCATAGAATGATGTCTGTCTTGTCGCTTCTTGGGCGTGGTGGTGGAAAGATTGGTGGAAACAGGTCCGTGACAAGAAGGCTCTTTCCTTGACCACAACTGATCAGTTAGGAGTAACTCTGAAGATGTCCTGTCCTCAAATTTTAGTATAGGCCAAGACTGAGTTGCTGAGGAATTTGGTTCAGAAGGTAGAACGACTTGTGAGTTGATATCAGTCCATCTGACTATTGTTCCTAATGCTTTGCCTGCCTTGTTAGATGTCACTGTCTGTACTGGCGACTTTAGTAGCTATGCCCAGGACCCATATTACACAAGCGGTTCCATGGTGTTCGTACACCTTGTAAATGAGTCATCATTTCCAATATTAGTTCAGCCCTTTAAAATATTCTCAATTGCTCTGTATTTGCTTTGCTTTGTCTTTGCTGTATGCAATTTGTAAGAATTTTGAATATATTGCCTCGTGGTTTGGGGATGCATGTTCAACAGTAATATCCTCAAGGGAGTTGGAAATATTCTCAAAGGAGAAAAACTGCATAGAAATGGTAAAGAAGCAGGGAAATAATATTAACTAAGTTGCTCAAAGAAAGACACTGGTGTAAAGGAAATTATTGCCTCTTAATTATGCATATTTATAAAACCACAGTGTTGTGGCTAAAACAGAATTGGGTAAAGGAAGCTGTTTTTAAGATTAATTACTGTACATTAAGAATAGAAAGATAGATAGGAAATGAATTTTGGACTGTTTATGATTAATATGAGTAGGAAGGAACTGATTTACACAAGATAGACACAAAAGATATTTACCGAAGATAGACACAAAAAGCTGGAGTAACTCGGCAGGTCAGGCAGCATCTCTGGAGAAAAGGAATAGGTGACGTTTTGGGTAGAGACCCGTCTGAAGAAGGGACTCGACTCGAAACGTCACCTATTTCTTTCCTCCCGGGATGCTGCCTGACCCGCTGAGTTACCCCAGCATTTTGTGTCTATCTATGGTCAATATGATATAGGTAACCTCTCCACCAGTGTAAATGGCGGCACTGCCTTAGCAGCTGTGGCTCGCCTGCAGTCCGTCTTTTTTTTCTTCTTTTTTTTTTTCTTTTGCCCTGTTTTAGTTAATTTTTGGTTTATTGTGTATGTGTGTGGGTGGGGGGGAGAAACATGTTTTTGGTCTCTTATTTCGGGGGGGATGCGACTTCTCTTGTCGTATCCCCCGTCTCCATCTCCGCCTGCGCCGGGGCCTAATAACGGAGCTGGCGGCCTCGGAGCTGGGGCAGCGGCTGCGACAGTGGAGACCCGACCTCGGAGCGGGCAGCGGCAGTGGCGACCCGACCTCGGAAGGTCGGCCGCGGGCCCGGTGGACGACATCGTTGGGAGCTCGCAGGTTGGTGATCTGTTCTCAGGAGCTCCCGCGACAACAGCTTCCTCCTCTGGACTGGAGGGTGGTGGCTTCGACCACCCCGGGCCGTGAACCGGCCCGTTCTCGGAGCTTGAATTCAGCCGCGGGACTGACATTACTTACCATCGCCCGGCGGGGTCACAACATCCGAAGCCTGGATCGCCTCAGCGCAGAGGGAGAACAAGGAGGAAAGAGACAGACTTAAGACTTTTGCCTTCCATCACAGTGAGGAGTATTCAACTCACTGTGGTGGATGTTCATTTGTGTTTATTGTGTGTTTTTGTCATTTTTTTACTATATGTAGGACTGCAAGGCAACAAAATTTCGTTCAGACCAAAAGGTCTGAATGACAATAAAGGCTACTTTGACTTTGACTTTGATTGAATGGTCCCCAACCAAAGGTGTTATGGATCACGGCTGTTACTAATTACATCAGAACTGACATAATTCACAATGTCTCAAAATTAAACTAGTGTGTGGAACTGGAAATCATACAATACAATACAATACAATACAATACAATACCTTTTATTTGTCATTTGAACCTCACATGAGGTTCAAACGAAATTTGGTTTCTGCTCTTCATGCTCTTCCCTCATCATAAGTTTTGTAAACCAATGTTGGAAAGATCTGGCTTCTGACTACCTGCAACTTATGGATAACATTCCTGTGAAATGGGAATATTAAACCACATGGATTTGAAAAACATCCTCACTTATTTTGTGAATTTCAGTTGCTGTTTTCTATTTTTTATTAATGGGTAGTCTCAAACGTATCCAATATAAATTCTTAGTAGCCAAGAAAGGGGAGACAATTTTGGAATTTCTAATTCCCTTCAATCATTCAGCGCAGCACTTAAGGCCATGATTTTATCAAACCATGCCTCCATTCACAATGCACATCTGAAGTGCCCAGATAAGCAGTTCATTCTGTAACTTGGCAGCCTACAACACTCATCACTCGACTTCAGTCCATGTAATTTAACTGCTGTAAGTAAAGTGCTGTCAAAGTTAAATTAAACATTTTTGAAATAAATAATTGAATGTTGATAATTAGCAGCTCAGATCCAGATGTATGCATGTCCTGCTATTGCCCATTATGCCTTCAAGGGCAGTTTTGGACTGGAATGGAAGTGAATACTTTGTCACTTGTGACAAGTCACAGTTTAATTCTTTGCTTGCAATACCCAAAGTAAGCATATAGTCACCACATAAAGGGCACTGACAAAGCTACAAAGTACCCCTGCCTGCCCCTCCTTTGATCCTCCCCCCCCCTCACCCTGGGTCCTCCATTGTTCTCCCCCTCCCTCTTCCCCCTCCCTCTTCCCCCCACAATTTACAGCTTCCAGTTAACCCCTCGATGTGTATTTGGGGTGTAGGAGGATGCCCAAATGGTCACAGAAAGAATAGGCAAGGTCCACAACCACAGATCACCCTCGGTCAGATTTTGGCACGGGTCACTGGACCTATGTGGATGCAGCCCTTTTGTATACAACCATTTCTGCCACTCGTCCCCATAACTAACATATAACTAGTTTTAACCAATGTTTCTTCAAAACTATTTGACTCCTGAAAATGTTCTTATCTTTAAAAAATAAAAATAAAAAATAAAATAAAAAAATCTTTAAACAGGTGTGAATTATCATTGTGTTTTTTTTAATGAATGCTGGTATTTTTAAGGATTTACCTTTTTTAATTGCTTTGAATTACAAACAAGCAAATTATTTTGTCTATCCATGGTCTCCAGAGACGCTCCCTGACCTGTTTAATTACTCCAGCAATTTGTGTCGTTTTTTTTGAAAAACCAGCTTCTTTCTAAATTATATTTTTGGTCATTTCCCCTCATTTTCCCTTTCACTGTGGGCATTCAGGGTTGGGAATAAAACAAATGGTTAGATTATATCTAGGTTAGGTATAAAATAAATTTGATACTTCAGATGAACTGTAAAGCAAATCCATCCGTTTATAACTTCTGGTGGATATTTCAATTATTTTCCATTATTCAGAACCATTAAGGGCGTGTCCCACTTAAGTGATTTTTTTTAGATGACTACAGGCGACTGCCGAAAAATCTTCAACATGTTGAAAAAGTTTTGGCGACAGTGGCAACAATTTTTGCTGTCGTAGGTTGTCGCCAGGTGTCGTAGGTGAATTCCATTAAAACTAGTCCCTGGCAGCCGCCTGAAGAGTTGCCTAAGTGGGACAGGCCTTTTAGTCTCTCTGCCCGGTGGCAGTATGTGTTCAGCTTCCATATCCCCTCTGAAATGGAAGCTGAACCAGTGGATTGAGAGAAGTGATGGCTTTAGTGGTTTAATTTGCATTCTATCATATCTGAACTATGACTTGACCTTCAATAGTTGTAACAAATACTTTTACCCATTCACCATCTGTGTATCTGCAACTAAGCATTATCACTCCCTGTTCTCATCTGCCAGAGCAACTTACGATGATGTCTCGTTTTCACACCTTACCTTCCATATCTCTGTCTCTCCCTCTCCCCTGACTCTCAGTCTGAAGAAGGATCTCAATCCAAATCGTCACCCATTCCTTCTATCTGGAGATGCTGCCTGTCCTGCTGAGTTACTCTAGCATTTTATCTTTGTCTATCTTTGGTTTAAACCAGCATCTGCAGTTCCTTTCTACACTTACTTACTGTCCCAGAATTCTGGACTGAAAGAATGACACTCCAGGTCTGCAATAAAAACACTTCTCTTAACTCTCTTCTACTCCACCTTCACAAGAACAATGGATTCATGAATTTCTTTGTCACTAAGACTGAGAACATGTAGACGACTGACTCGGCTCCTGTTCTTGCTTCTTAGCCACCAACTATTCCCCACTGCTCTCGTAATGAACGTGCATTTTGCTCCAGAATCTCTCTACCATCCCTCTTGACCTCTGTGTCTTGTCAATGAGACCCATCTCTTGCTTCCCTGACCTAATACTGTGAAATGGCTGATTACATTTCCGCTCTGGTCTCCAGATTGGCTGATTATTTCTTCTCAGCTATTGCCCCGCTCTCTTTCAAAACCAGCATCACATCAGCCCATCGTTCAGAAAACACCTTGACCCCTCTATGCTTCCCAACTAATTTACAATCTCCCAATTAGAGCCTCCCAAAGTTGTGTCCATCTTACCCAGCAAGCCTGGCTTGAGTTCACCACTCAAAGTGTTGTCCCTGTTATATCAAATGAAACATCCATAACCAATGTCATTGAGGTACCTGGTGCAGATTTGACTAAGGTATCTGGATGAGACCATGGTTGTTAAGCCCTTTTACCTCTGTAGTCTCGCCTACAATGGAATTGCATACAATGACCACATGGCACCTTTTCCTCTGGTGGGTTCAGCATCATCATCGAACAATATCGACCCCTGATAACATCAACTTTATCTTCCTACTAATTTATACCCTTCATTTCTTTGAAATTCTCAGACTGTTTGTCCAACAGTCATAGAGACACCTTGCGTACCTTGTTTAATATTGTCTTTGTTGATGAGAACTAGGGATCACTGATGTGATACCAGTAAGTAGCTGATAGACACAAAATGCTGGAGTAACTCAGTGGGACACTATCTCTGGAGAGAAGGAATGGATGACGTTTCGGGTCAAGACCATTCTTCAGACTGATGTCAGGGGAATGGGCGGTACATAGATAAGGAAGTGTATAGATAGGGCAGAGTAAGGTGTGAACACAGGACAAAGGGAATGGAGCTCAAGGAAAATGTAGAATGTAGATCATTGTTAGTTGGGAGATATAACAAAGTTGGATCTTTGTGCTGAACATTGCAAATGGTTGCTTTCTGATGGCAGATTGGCAAATACACTTTTGGCCTTGTGACATTTGTAGCCTTATTTGCAGTCATGAACTGCCTTCTCTTTGGATGTGATCCAAATGAGTGTTCTACTGGTTTGATGACTAAGGAAAAATAGTAAGGGAGCTGTGAAAATGTTTTCAATTTTTTGTAATTGCCTGTCCCATTGTACGAGGTAATTCATGAGTACCCCCGAGTTTTCCCCTGATTCGAACTCGAAGAATGTCCATAGCGGTTCCGTAGGAGTTCGTAGATGTCTCGTAGCGGCTCGTATGAGTAAAAAGTAACGATTTGTTTCATCACGAGTATTTTTTTTACTCGTGGACATTTTTCACAGTGTTGAAAAAACGTCACGAGTTTACCAGATTTCTCGAGTACCTACCGTTACTCGTATGAGCCGCTACGAGACATCCACGAACTCCAACTGACCCGCTATGGACGTTCTCCGAGTTCGAATCAGGGGAAAACTCGGGGGTACTCATGAATTACCTCGTACAATGGGACAGGCCCTTTAGGGTTGCACCAGAATGATCTGCTGCATAATGACACTGCAGAGTAGTCTGTAACGAGCAAAACTCAGGGAGTGGATTACACAGGAGCTCCAAAGTGAAATCACGAGACATGGAGATTACAAAGATCAAAACAGATATTGATGCTTGAAATCAAGATGGGTATTTATCATCAAGGTAGGCAAAATGAAATGGGAAATTATTGCCCTGTTGATGGCAATGAATGAAACTTTATGAAATGGTGATGAATATAATCACTCCTGTGACCACCATGATAGTGTTATATATTCAAAAGGTACAATGATGTCCTCCGTCCACGTAATTAAATGTAGTAAGCTGTACATGTTGTGTCATTCAGTGCTGAGAAATTGCTTGTAGTGGAAGTTCTAATAATAATAATAATAAATTTTATTTTTGGGCGCCTTTCACAAATCTCAAGGACACCTTACAGAGATTAACAGGAATAAAAAACATATAATCAGAATAAAATAAATAATAAAGACATCACAGAAACACAAATTAAAAACAGAATTCAGTCCAAAAACAAAAAATCAAAAACACAATGTGAAGAGAGAGCAGCGGCAGCTAAAGCGTGCCAGCGTCCACTCTCCCTTCCGACAGCCATCTTGAACAAAGATTAACAGGATTACTTACAGACAAAAAAATCATCCCCCCACAATGGATACCACTGTGGAGGAAGGCACAATGTCCAGTCCCCAACCCCAAGTTCACCCAAAGTCAGGCCTATTGAGGCCACCGCAATTGCCTCTACGGAGGCCCGATGTTCCTGGCCGTTCTCACCGGGTGGTCTTGCCCCGGCGTCGCGAGAGTTCTCTCAGCGGCTGGGCCACCTGGAACGGCCGCTTCCTAGCTGGAGACCGCGGCTTCCGAAGCCGACAAGGCCGCGCCGGTTTGGAGCTCCCAGGCTCCCGATGTTGAAATCGGCGCCGCCCGTTCCGCTCCGCTCCGCAGACCCGCAGCCCGGAGGTGTTGAACTCGGCGGTCACCGGAGCTCCAGCGCGTTGATCCAGCGCGGCGACCCAGGAAAGGCATCGCCCGCTGCGCTCCGCGATAGCGCTCCAGCGCTGTGCCGCCACTGAGGCCGAGGTGCTGGGCGGTCCCCGCCAGGAAACGGCGCTCCAAGCCCGCTGGTAGGCCACGAGGACGGGTCGACGGGCAGCCCGGAGAAAAAGCTGCCTCACCGACCAGGTAGGGACCTAGAAGTAAAATTGCCCCGTACCCCCCACATTAAAAAGTCCATTTCTCCAACGGACGAAACACAGGACTTACTAAAAACGTTTTAAAAAAGCGAATTAAACGGACGGCTGCTGGTTAGTAGCCGTTCCCCAAGATGGCTCCTCCTCCGTTCTGTGATGTACCTGTGCCAAGTCATTTGCATTTTGTGTGACTAAAGTCGATTGGGATTACGGTACATCTGATTTTGACTTTGGCCCCATAAAAAGAGGCCAGATAATGTAATAAATATAGACTAGATTCTGAAGTCGGCAGGAAATGGAGTTAAATACAGCCCAGTAGTGCACAATGGAGTGAGCTGACCTTGCCCCTTTCTCCTCAGCTGTTGTTGTTGAGGTTCAGCTCTGATTGAGGATTTTGATCATTGTTAGGTCATAAAAGTTAAAGCATCCGAGGATGAATCTTCTGAAGAAGGGTCTCGACCGGAAGCATCACACGCTCCATCTATCCAGAGATGCTGCCAGAGTTACTCCAGCATTTTGTGTCTTATCTATTCTTCAACACCATGTTCACTTTAAAAAGACACAGTCCACTACAATTAAATTGAATGCCCAATTCATCCTGTCAATTCCACAAAGGAACATTTGTTACTTTCCACTAAATGTCCTTCCAAAGGGGACACTGGAATAATCTAGGCAAGGAAGTGGTGAATAGATTTTACGGGTAGCACAATCTAGACTGAGATTACATGAAAGCTTATTGGTATCTAAGATGTTTAAGAAAGAGCTGCAGATGCTGGAAAATTGCTGGAGAAACTCAGCAGATGAGGCAGCATCTATGGAGCGAAGGAATAGGTGACGTTTCGGGTCTCCTATTCACCTATTCCTTCGCTCCATAGATGCTGCCTCACCCGCTGAGTTTCTCCAGTTTTTTTCTCTACCTTTGATATCTAAGATATTCTGTTTGTGGAACGACTGTTTGGGAAGGGTGTTGTACATTGTAAATGCTCTGGTGAGAGATTGAAAGTATTGCTCAGGATAAGACCTTTTGTTTTTCAGATGCTTTGAATATTTAGTAAGAGCACACACAGTATAGGAGCATTGGGTGGTGTCTATTATAATTAAGCCACTGTGTATCAACCAGATGGATATAATTCTGAGTTTTTACAAGACTGTTTGAAATTATCCACTGTAATGAGTTCATTGTGGTTATTAACTGCCAATGTTTGGTCTTCACTTTGCTCACAAACAAAACAAGCGAGCTTCTGATGTTGGAGCAAAACGACACACCTCACGCAGCTCACACCTCGGACTACCAAACATGCTAATATACCTGCTTACCCACTTGCCAGAAAACCCTTCCTCACTAAAGACCGGGCCCTTTTTCAACACATAATTGAATAATCCCTGCAGGAAGGAACTGCAGATGCTGGTTTACACCGAAGATAGACACAAACATTCTGGAGTAACTCGGCGGGTCAGGCAGCATCTCTGGAGAGAACGAATAGGTGACGATTCGGGTCTGAAGAAGGGTCTTGACTCTTTTCCTTTTCTCCAGAGATGCTGCCTGACCCGCCGAGTGACTCCAGAATTTTGTGTCTATCTTTCTGAATAATCTCTGATCCACAAAGTAGTTTTTAAATTATTTTTACTCGTTTAGGTAATGAATACAATGTTTTACAATTTACCCCGACCTCCCAAGGTATATTTTTTAAAAGGATCTCCTAAAACTACCAACAGTTGGCATTCACTCTCTTTGGCATGTTGTGCAGTCGTTGGTGGTCCTGAGCCAGGATTGTGATGTGCAGGAAGGAACTGCCTTCAGCCTTGGATGTGTAGGAAGAAGAGACACAGATGCAAAATAAATTAGTGCCTCTCATTTCTGCATATATTGAGAACCACAATGTGTAGCTCATGCTGACTAGGATAAAGGAGGCTCTTTTTAAGATCAATCAGTACATGAAGAATAAAATGGTAGATAGGAAATATGAATTTTTGACTGTTTGTAGTCGGTATGTGTAGGAAGGAACAGCAGATGCTGGTTTACACCGAAGATAGGCACAAAGTAACTCAGTGGGACAGGTAGCTTCTCTGGGGAGAAGGAATGGGTGACATTTCTTTAGAAGAGTCCGAAGAAGGGTCTCGAAACATCGCTCATTCCTTCTCTCCAGATATGCTGCCTGACCTGCTGACTTACTCCAGCATTTTGTGCCTATCTTCGGAAGGTAGTGAGATGTGCGGGTGGACATGTTGGCTGCTGGGATGTCAGGGATGGGCAATGAGAGTGCTGAAGTCTGGCGTTATTTGTCGCCAGTCAGGGGCGATCTCTGCCTGGATGTTGCTGTGTGTTTCTGCCACGGATGACGAGGATGTCGCATGTGCCCGCTGCCGGACAAAGTAAGTGCGGTGTGTCGGAAGGGACAGCAGTGTCTGGTTTACACCGAAGATAGACACACAATGCTGGAGTAACTCAGCGGGGCAGGCAGCATCTCTGGAGAGAAGGAATGGGTGACGTTTCGGGTCAAGAGCCTTCTTCAGACTGAGAGGGTGATACAGAGACAAGGAAGTGCAGGGTGTGAAAACGAGACAAAGGGGATGGTGTTGAAGGATAATAGTGGCGAGTGGAGCAGTCAGGTTGGCAGTTCAGTGAGTACTTTTCTGAAAGGTGGTTTATTGTGTTCTGAGCTGCCTGTGGTGCCTGCCAGTGACTTCTCTCCTCCCACTCGGCGGTGTGTTGAGGAGACTGGGCTGGCCCAGAGCGGGGCCGCCCGCCCGCCCGTCACATGGTTCTTGCCGACTGACTGACTGACACTGGAACTGCGGACCGGCGTTGCAGCGGGCTGGCTGGCTGGCTGCGTCGCTGGCTGTTGTGGAAACACAGGAGCAACGCTCGCCGAGTGGAGATGAGATGGCCAGGTCAGCCAGTGATGGGGAGCCCGAGCAGCCGGTCGCCGGCTCCGGCGAGGCGCTGGAGCCGCAGGTACTCCCCTTGGACGAGATCCTGAGAGCGTACGAGCAGCCGGTCAACGAGGAGCAAGCGTGGGCTGTGTGTTACCAATGCTGCCGCTCTCTGCGCACACACTGGCCCCGGGAACAGGTGCGGGTCGGCCGCGTCCGGGAGCTCGCAGCCATCCTCCTGCACAGGGATGGCACCGTGTCCTTCTGCGGGGAACAGAGGAGCTCAGCACTTGCAGGTAGGGAGCAAAGCAGCAGCTAGCCACATCACCCCCTTCAACACCAGTCCCAACACACTGATACTGTTCACAACAGCTCACAACATCACCCCTTCAACACCAGTCCCAACACACTGATACTGTTCACAACAGCTCACAACATCACCCCTTCAACACCAGTCCCAACACACTGATACTGTTCACAACATCACCCCTTCAACACCAGTCCCAGCACACTGATACTGTTCACAACAGCTCACAACATCACCCCTTCAACACCAGTTCCAACACACTGATACTGTTCACAACAGCTCACAACATCACCCCTTCAACACCAGTCCCAGCACACTGATACTGTTCACAACAGCTCACAACATCACCCCTTCAACACCAGTCCCAACACACTGATACTGTTCACAACAGCTCACAACATCACCCCTTCAACACCAGTCCAAGCAGACTGATACAGCTCGCCACATCACGGTTTAAAGGAATCCTTCTCATCATTATTTATGATGGAGACCATGGAAGCGAAGGAATTAAGGGAAACGAATGGAGTTTCGGAATGTTTCCGCATTACAATGGAAAAGGTGTCGGTGGCCTTTAAGTGCATAAGCATAGAAACATAAAGGTGGATAAGTTCCCAAGCCTGACCAGGTATATCCTAATATATGGTGGGAAACAAGGGGGGGAAAATGCAGCAGCCCTGGCAAAGATATTTGCATCATCTTTAGCCATGGGTGAGATACGAAGGCTGGAATTGTGGTGATATTGTGTCTTTATTTAAAAAAGGGTGAGGATAGTTACAGATATGGGTGAAAAAATACCCAGTCCCATCACACTGATACTGTTCACAACAGCTCATCACATCACCCCTTCAACACCCAGTCCTACCCAGCACACTGACACTGTTCTATGTACCACAATTAAACATCATTCCCAAGGATATGAATATTGGTTCCTCTAACTCACCCCTGCATTCCCCCTCTCCTCGCTCTCCATCCCTCCCCCACCCAAGTCACACCAGCTTTTCGTTCTCACCTGGCAAACAGCTAACAATGGCCTGTTTCCTTTATCATCCTTACTATTTTGCATCTCTTTAATTCATTTCTATATCTCTCCATATCGGCTTCTATATCTCTCGTTTCCCTCTCCCCCTGACTCTCAGTCTGAAGAAGGGTCTCGACCCACTCCCTCTCTCCAGAGACGCTGCCCGTGCCGCTGAGTTACACCAGCGTTATGTTTCCATCTTCGGTGTTAACCAGCATCTTTCCTACACACCAAAGATAAAATCCCACCGATCAAATTCGCCAGTGGTGATCAGAAGCAAACGAGAACCCCGTTTACAGCGATCTGCTTCTGCAGCCCCAGACATGATAGACGCTAGCGATCCAGTTTTGGGGCCATTGGCTTGAGCGGCTTGACATTCATTCGCCTCGTTAATGCATCCGCTGCGCAGTACTTTACAGTGGAGCTGAAGGAAGTGGGAACCGCCGAGTCAAACACGGGTTCATCACTAGCTTCATGCGTGTACCACCACGCAAAGCAAAACATTGCCCGACATCACTGAGCGCCATGCATAATTCAAACACAGATTATTTCCAAACCAATTTCATACTTCAGGCTCCAGTGATTTCACTTCCAAGGATGTTTGGATTCCTAAACGCAAATGGATTTTTAACATGTAAATTAATTGTTACTTCAATGTGCCAAAATTGACACGGCATTTTAAATTCTTGATTCTATAAATCTTAGGCAGGGAATTATTTTTTTTTAAATCCAACTGTTTTTTTCTTAATTGATTTTTTATTTTTAATAAGTTGTGATATAAATGTTTTGTATCGATTTATTTTAATCTTATTAAAACATTTATTTAATGTTTTTTTAAGAGAATAGTTGTCCAGGCTAGCTCTTTACCCGACTAGAGACCCAGGAAGAGATAATTGGAAGATATGTGGAAGATCAGAGTTGTTTTGAAGACAATTGCAAAGTCATTATTGTCATACATTTCTCATGCTTTTGAGAATCATGTGTTTTCTTGAATAAGTTGCAGTTTATAATTTATATATTGTTTAAATATTGTTGACAAGAGCTGGAAAGGGTACGGAGAAGATTTACAAGGATGTTGCCAGGACTAGAGGGCCTGAGCTACAGGGAGAGGTTGAGTACGCTGGGACTCGATTCCTTGGAGCGCAGGAGGATGAGGGGTAATCTTATGGAGGTGTATAAAATCACAAGAGGAACGTATCAGGTAGATGCAGAGTCTCTTGCCCAGAGTAGGGGAATCGAGGACCAGAGGACATAGGTTTAAGGCGAAGAGGAAATGATTTAATAGGAATCTGAGGGGTAACGTTTTCACACAAAGGGTGGTGAGTGTATGGAACAAGCAGCCGGAGGAGGTAGTTGAGGGAGAGTCTATCGCAATGTGTAAGAAGCAGTTAGACAGGTACATGGATAGGACAGATATGGAAGGAAATGGGCCAAATGCAGGCAGGTGGGACGTGTAGTTGGGACATGTTGGCCGGTGTGGGCAAGCTGGGCCCTCGGGCCTGTTTCCACACTGTGACTCTATAACACAGTTTGGGATTTAAGTTTGGAATGGAGCTTAATGCGATGGTACTTGTTATGTAACAGATTCACTCTCAGCAGAATTTGTGCTGCCCAGCCCAGGATGGCTGCTTAACTGTATGTGCATTTAATGGACAATGACTTGGAGTTTAGGGATGCAGCTCCTTGGCCCATTTAGACCATGCTGATCATGAGTCACCTATTTACACTAGTTCCACGTTATCCCACTGTCTCATCCACTCCCTACACACGAGGGCCCGCTTTTCTTCCACGTTAACTTCCATACTGCATATCTTTAGGATGTTGGAGAAAACCAGAGCACCCAGATGAAACCCACGTGGTCACAGGGAGAACGTGCAAACTCCACACAGAGAGAACCCAAGATCAGGATTGAACCTGGCGCTGTGAGGCAGCAACTCTACAAGCTGTGCCACAGTGCCGCCCTCATTTTGTTGACTTGTTTTGAGACTCCTGTCACTGATGCATTGAAAAATAACCACAAAGAAGTATAAAATATAAAAGTGGATAAGTCTCCAGGTCCGGACAGGATATTCCCTAGGACATTGAGGGAAGTTAGTGTAGAAATAGCAGGGGCTATGACAGAAATATTTCAAATGTCATTAGAAACGGGAATAGTGCCGGAGGATTGGCGTACTGCGCATGTTGTTCCATTGTTTAAAAAGGGGTCTAAGAGTAAACCTAGCAATTATAGACCTGTTAGTTTGACGTCAGTGGTGGGCAAATTAATGGAAATGATACTTAGAGATAATATATATAAGCATCTGGATAAACAGGGTCTGATTAGGAACAGTCAACATGGATTTGTGCCTGGAAGGTCATGTTTGACTAATCTTCTTGAATTTTTTGAAGAGGTTACTCGGGAAATTGATGAGGGTAAAGCAGTGGATGTTGTATATATGGACTTCAGTAAGGCCTTTGACAAGGTTCCTCATGGAAGGTTGGTTAAGAAGGTTCAATTGTTGGGTATTAATGGTGGAGTAGCAAGATGGATTCAACAGTGGCTGAATGGGAGATGCCAGAGAGTAATGGTGGATGGTTGTTTGTCAGGTTGGAGGCCAGTGACTAGTGGGGTGCCACAGGGATCTGTGTTGGGTCCACTGTTGTTTGTCATGTACATCAATGATCTGGATGATGGTGTGGTAAATTGGATTAGTAAGTATGCAGATGATACTAAGATAGGTGGGGTTGTGGATAATGAAGTCGATTTTCAAAGTCTACAGAGAGATTTATGCCAGTTGGAAGAGTGGGCTGAAAGATGGCAGATGGAGTTTAATGCTGATAAGTGTGAGGTGCTACATCTTGGCAGGACAAATCAAAATAGGACGTACATGGTAAATGGTAGGGAATTGAAGAATGCAGGTGAACAGAGGGATCTGGGAATAACTGTGCACAGTTCCCTGAAAGTGGAATCTCATGTAGATAGGGTGGTAAAGAAAGCTTTTGGTGTGCTGGCCTTTATGAATCAGAGCATTGTATAGAAGTTGGGATGTAATGTTAAAATTGTACAAGGCATTGGTGAGGCCAATTCTGGAGTATGGGGTACAATTTTGGTCGCCTAATTATAGGAAGGATGTCAACAAAATAGAGAGAGTACAGAGGAGATTTACTAGAATGTTGCCTGGGTTACAGCAACTAAGTTACAGAGAAAGGT